>NC_073631.1:56007500-56200000 GCF_029407905.1 Bubalus kerabau
CATCTCTTATGGCATCTTAGTTCAGTCCTGACAGTTTCATCATCATGGTCACAGTAAACCAAAATACATACTGTATCAGAGACTGTCAGAACCTTGGAAAATACTCAATTCAGTGCTATGACTCAAGGGTGTCTTGACTGTTTTTCTAAAGGAATTGTATTTACTGATGACAAAGAGAAAAAAGTGCTTAAAGAGAAATACAAAATATGTTAGGATAAAACAAATTACTTTTCTGTATTTTTTAACATGTTAAAGAAGCAGGATATCTGCATCAATGACAGCTAAACTTAAGACTGTCTTTGCTGCTGCTCCTGCTGCTAAGTCGCTTCAGTCTTGTCTGACTCAGTGCCACCCCATAGACAGCAGCCCACCAGGCTCCCCAGTCCCTGGGATTCTCCAGGCAAGAACACTGGAGTGGGTTGCCATTTCCTTCTCCAATGCTCTCTCTAGTGATGCTCTATTAGGTATGGCAGAACTTCCTGTTTGACAGAATTATTGGATGACATCTTCAGAAGTTTCTATATTTGAAATATTCATATAAATATTGATTTACTGAATTGTAAATGGCCTTTAAAAAATAGAAAAAAGAGATAAATGACAAAGGTGACAACAAGAGAAGAGGAAAGGGATAAGTTGCTAAGTCTAAGAGATGTTAGGGTGATAGACCAAGTAATGGTGAAACTTAACCAATACTACCAGTGTATTCCATGTGGACTTGTGCCATTAACTAGGAAGGACGACATAGCTGGAGTACAGTAAGAACCTGACAACCAAGACTGTCTTCCTTGGCAAGGTAACACCCAGGAGCTTGGACTGACGAAGGAAGGGAGCGAAGGAGGAGGACAGAAGCAACTAGGGAGGGAAGGAGGAAAAAAATTTTGATAGAAATTTGCAGAGGGAAGGTGGGCAATAGGAAGGGAAACCAGAGGAAGGTGGGCCCTTTGGATCTGCAGCCTCTTTTCTGATCTCAGACCCCAGCTTGATGTCTTATTTAAGAAAGCAGACTAGTGGTTGTGGCAAAACAAAGCCTAATTTTAACTCATCCATTGTTCCAGAAATGTTGTTTCTCTTGCATTGAGATATCAACTTTCTTTGCCTGGGTAAGCTTATATATCAGAGTCAAACAAAACGAACCAAAACAAGGTAAAACAAGTTTCTCCTTGTCACTCTATCTTCACATATAATTTCTTCTGGCTGCCTCCTCCTCACTTATTTTCTCATTTGTGGAAAGATTCTGGAGGCTGCTTACCTTATGGGGTTGACTGGCCTAATTCAGATTTCTGTATATAACTTGGCCTCTATGCAGAGGGAATAAAATAATTATTAGGTCTCCATAACAATAACTAAAGGCCTTAAAGATTATAAAACCACAGTTACATACAGTTCAAAGACAAAGAAATGTCCAGCTGAAAAAATATGTGTAATTGAGATTTTCCTAGCATTATTAGAGAGTAAAGTTTATTTAAAGATATGTTATGCAAATTACAACTACAGTCTTTGCTCTAAAATTTAAATGTGGTGGTTTAGTCGCTAAGTCATGTCTGACTCTTGTGACCCCATGGACTGTAGCCTGTCCAGCTCCTCTGTCCTTGGGATTCTCCAGGTAAGAATAATATATTAATATATGAACACTTTTGGCCTCAACATATTTTACATTTCTATCTTAAGTAATATAAATCTACTGTTAAATTTAACAAACATATCAAAACCATAGTAAATAATCCTTCATCCTTTCTATGGTAGCTTCCCTGGTAGATCAGATGATAAAGAATCTGCAGTGTGGGTGACCTGAGTTAGATCCCTGGGTCAGGAAGCTCCCCTAGAGAAGGAAATGGCTACGCACTCTAGCATTCTCGCTTGGAGAATTCCATGGACGGGAAGAGCCTGGAGGGTTACAGTCTATGGGGTCACAAAGAATTGGACACAACTGAGCAACTAACACTTTCAATTTGATTACTTTCAATTCATTCTTTCTATACTTCCTTTGTGTTCATAATTATCTGTGGATCAATCAGTTGATTCATCCATCCAACCATCCATTCATATATTTATCCATCTGTATATCTGTCATCTAATAATATACTCAATTACTTGATTCAGAATTTAGCAGCAGTCCTTAATATTAAAACTGCTCACTGAGGTTTTATTTTTCTTAAGCATATTACTCACTTAATTCAAGATTAATAAAAAATGACTGTTACAAGTTGCCTTATTTTGTTTACAATATACTAGGATATAAGTTGAAGAAGGCAATGGCACCCTACTCCAGTACTCTTGCCTGGAAAAATCCCATGGACAGAGGAGCCTGGAAGGCTGCAGTCCATGGGGTTGCTGAGGGTCAGACACGACTGAGCGACTTCACTTTCACTTTTTCATGCATTGGAGAAGGAAATGGCAACCCACTCCAGTGTTCTTGCCTGGAGAATCCCACGGATGGGGGAGCCTGGTGGGTTGCCGTCTATGGGGTCGCACAGAGTCAGACATGACTGAAATGACTTAGCGGTAGCAGCAGGATATAAGTACATATATATATATATATATATATATATATATAAATTATTTTCTCTAAGTATACATTACGATTGATTATTTGAAAAAATTAGTATTTCAATTTAGATCCCATTTATGATTCAGAATTCTGTGATCAAAAATACCAATGATTTTGTTTAGTTTTAAACCTTTGAAATATATTCTTAACTCTCATGTATGTTTTTAGATGGAATTTTGTGCAGTTATAACAAAATTGAAAATCAAAAAGAAATATACTACTATGATATTATTGAGACTTAAAGTTGAACTCTGAACTTCAGTAACCAAAAGAAATGCTCACTGAAAGAGTTTTTATGAGTTTTGTGTGAGCATATACAACCAACTCCAGTAGAAGCAATAAATAAGGACACAGAATTTGTTAAAATAAGCAAAACATGTGTTTAGTATCATGAGAGTGAAAACATAGGTTTTTAATAAAATTAATTAGCCAATCATCCAGTGATGACTTTTAGAATGACACTTCCATCTGGAAATCTAAGACTACTTGACAAATTCTGTTATCAACAAAAATAGGAACATTTTCTCTTTACTTTAAACTTAGTAATATTATTTCTGAAATGATTAGATGTGATTTATAATATATGCAATGTTCAATATATAGTTACATTTTAATGGTAAAAAGTAATTATATCACCTTATATATCAATGATGCCATAAAATGTTGGCAATAAATTATATTTAAAAATAGATACAGTGGAATGTCTGTCTAACACTGATTTTAAGGATTCATCTAACGCCTGTTTTGTAGTTCTCAGTGCTACTATGAATCTGGCTACATAAATATGATGTCTTGAAGATATGACCTGATTTGTGACATACCTTTATTTAACATGACTGAAGGATTGTAAGTTTTGATGTACGTGCATAAACATGTGTGTACATGTCTCTATATAGAGAGTTTGATAGAAAAAGAGAAAGAACAGGAAAGAGACTAAAAGATAAAGAGAGATATCCAGTGTGGGGTGTGTGTCCATGCATGTACGTACATAGTAAGATTTGGATATAGCTGTATCATTGCATGTCTACTCATATATTTTCATTTTGCTCAATTAAAAGCAGACTTTGTGGGTTTATAGTATTATTTTAGCTATGTCTTTAATCACCATTCACCCCACCAAAATATCACTGAGTTTCAAAATTCTCATTTGAAAGAAATCCTTCTGGAGATTTTTCAGTTAGGTTAATAGGAAAGCAGAGGACAAGAAGTATGTTTAGTAGTCATTGATATCTTAGCATGAATTAGTTAACTTCACAGGTAGCATTGGCGTGGGCAAGATAGATGTTAATGTGTATTCTTGCAGCACTTGTAATGAGTTAACATTTATTAACTATGCGTAAACTTCCAGGCATTGTGCTAGATGTCCAGAATTTACCTGATACAATTTTCACCTTACCGTTAAAACTAAATAGGATTCTGAGTGCAGGTAGGAACGATGGTCCTCTGGTACTGGAGGGAGTCACTGTGGTCTGTGGATCGAACAATACGGACCTGAATTCAAACCTGCTTCTTGTACTGATTGTCCCTGTGACTGTGGGGATACACACGCATTGCCTTGGAACTTTGGCTTCCATCAAAAGGGAATGGAAATATCTGCCACAAAGGGCATCTGAGAGGATATGTTTATTAAAGATGTAGCAGGTACTTAATCATGATAGGTATTATGTGGAAGACAGAGAAGGTAAGAGTAGTTGCTGAGGTGTATGTTTAGGCATGATATATGTAATTAAAATGTTCACAACCAAATAGGACACATAAGAGGAAAACAGGATTACTTTATATCTTGTAATGACCAGTGAGTATGGTATTAAAGCAAGAAGAAAAATACCATCTGAATTATATTTATTCCAACTAAGTTTATCCTTCTAACAATCCAATGTAAGATTATTTAATTTCTTGTTGGTGGAATCTTACCTTCCTTTCATTGTTACCTGCATTCATCTATCTTTTAATAGAGTCACTCGCCAACAGTGATACAGAACAACACAAATTAACGTGCAACAGGCTGTGTTTTCTTATCCATAAACATGATCATTAATAGTCATGGGCAGTTAAGTCCAGTTCAGTTGCTCAGTAGGGTCCAACTCTTTGCGACCGCATGGAATGCAGCTCACCAGGCCTCCGTGTCCATCACCAAATCCCAGAGTTTACTCAAACTCATGTCCATTGAGTCAGTGATGCCATCCAATCATCTCATCCTCTGTTGTCTCCTTCTTCTCCCAACTTCAGTCTTTACCAGTATCAGGGTATTTTTCAAATGAGTCAGTTCTTAGCATCAGGTGGCCAAATTATTGGAGTTTCAGCTTCAGCATCAGTCTTCCCAATGAATATTCAGGACTTGTTTCCTTTAGGACTGACTGGTTAGATCTCCTTGCTGTCCAAGGGACTCTCAAGAGTCTTCTCCAACACCACAGTTCAAAAGCATCAGTTCTTCAGTGCTCAGCTTTCTTTATACTCCAACTCTCACATTCATACATGACTGCTAGAAAAACCATAGCTTTGACTAGATGGACCTTTGTTGGCAAAAAATGTCTTTGCTTTTTAATGTGCTGTCTAGGTTGTTCATACCTTTTCTTCCAAGGAGCAAGCATCTTTTAATTTCATGGCTGCAGTCACCATCTGCAGTGATTTTGGAGCCCCCAAAAATAAAGTCTCTCAATGTTTCCAGTGCTATTTACCATGAAGTGATGGGAGCAGATGCCATGATCTTAGTTTTCTGAATGTTGAGTTTTAAGCCAATTTTTTCACTCTCCTCTTTAACTTTTTTCAATAAGCTCTTTTGTTTTTCACTTTCTGCCATAAGGGTGGTGTCATCTGCATATCTGAGGTTATTGATATTTCTCCCACCAATCTTGATTCCAGCTTGTGGTTCTTCCAGCCCAGCGTTTCTCATGATGTTCTCTGCATATAAGTTAAATAAGCAGGGTGACAATATACAGTCTGGATGTACTCGTTTCCCAATTGGGAACCAGTCTGTTGTTCCATGTCCAGTTCTAACTGTTGCTTCTTGACCTGCATACAGATTTCTCAGGAGGCAAATAGGTGCTCTGGCATTCCTATCTCTCGAAGAATTTTCCAGTTTGTTGTGATCCACAGAGTTAAAGGCTTTGACATAGTCAATAAAGCAGAAGTGGATAATTTTCTGGAACTCTTTTGCTTTTTTGATTATCCAACGGATGTTGGCAATTTGATTTCTGGTTCCTCTGCCTTTACTAAATCCAGCATGAACATCTGGGATTGCATGGTACACGTACTGTTGAAGTCTGGCTTGGAGAATTTTGAGCATTACTTTACTATTGTGTGAGATGAGGGCAATTCGAACATTCTTTGGCATTGGAATGAAAACTGACCTTTTCTAGTCCTGTGGCCACTGCTGAGTTTTCCAAATTTGCTAGCATATTGAGTGAAGCTCTTTCACAGAATCCTTTTAGGATTTGAAATAGCTCAACTGGAATTCCATCAACTCTACCAGCTTTGTTCATAGTGATGCATCCTAAGGCCCACTTGACTTCACATTCCAGGATGTCTGGCTCTAGGTGAGTGATCACACCATCATGATTATGTTGGTCATGAAGATATTTTTTGTATAGTTCTTCTGTGTATTCTTGCCATCTCTTCTTAATATCTTCTGCTTCTGTTAGGTTCATACCATTTCTATCCTTTACTGTGTCCATATTTGCATGAAATATTTCCTTGGTATCTCTAATTTTCTTGAAGAGATCTCTAGTCTTACCCATTCTATTGTTTCACTCTATTTCTTTGCACTGATCACTGAGGAAGGCTTTCTTATCTCTCCTTGCTATTCTTTGGAACTCTGCATTCAAATGGGTATATCTTTCCTTTTCTCCTTTGTCTTTAGCTT
The DNA here is from genome assembly GCF_029407905.1 of Bubalus kerabau. Taxonomy (NCBI): domain Eukaryota; kingdom Metazoa; phylum Chordata; class Mammalia; order Artiodactyla; family Bovidae; genus Bubalus; species Bubalus kerabau. Next base: position 56,013,911 of record NC_073631.1, read on the forward strand.
CTCTTCTTTTCACAGCTATTTGAAAGCCCTCCTCCGACAACCATTTTGCCTTTTTTTTATTTGTTTTTCTTGGGGATGGTCTTGCTCCCTGTTTCTTGTACAATGTCACGAATCTCTATCCATAGTTTATCAGGCACTCTGTCTATCATATCTAGTCCCTTGAATCTATTTGTCACTTCCACTGTATAATCATAAGGGATTTGATTTAGGTCACACCTGAATGGTCTAGTTGTTTTCCCTACTTTCTTCAATTTAAGTCTGAATTTGGCAATAAGGAGTTCATGATCTGGGCCACAGTCAGCTCCCACTCTTGTTTTTGCTGTCTGTATAGAGCTTCTCTACTTGTTTTGCAAAGAATATAATCAATCTGATTTCAGTATTGACCATTGGTGATGTCCATGTGTAGAGTCTTCTCTTGTATTGTTGGAAGAGGGTGTTTGCTATGACCAGTATGTTCTCTGGAAAAACTCTGTTAACCTTTGCCCTGCTTCATTCTGTACTCCAAGGCCAAATTTGCCTGTTACTCCAGGTATTTATTGACTTCCTACTTTTGCATTCATGTCCCCTATAATAAAAGGGACATCTTTTTTGTGTATTAGTTCTAGTAGGTCTTGTAGGACTTCATAGAACCGGTCAACTTCAGCTTCTTCAGCATTATTGGTTGGGGCATAGACTTGGATTACTGTGATATTGAATGGTTTGCCTTGGAAAGGAAGAGAGATCCTTCTGTTGTTTTTGAGATTGCATCCAAGTACTGCATTTTGGACTCTTTTGTTGACTGTGATGGCTACTCCATTTTTTCTAAGGGATTCTTACCCACTGCTGCTGCTGCTAAGTCGCTTCAGTTGTGTTCGACTCTGTGCGACCCCATAGACAGCAGCCCACCAGGCTTCCCCATGCCTGGGATTCTCCAGGCAAGAACACTGGAGTGGGTTGCCATTTCCTTCTCCAATGCATGAAAGTGAAAAGTGAAAGTGAAGTTGCTCAGTCGTGTCCGACTCTTAGCGACCCCATGGACTGCAGCCTACCAAGCTCCTCTGTCCATGGGATTTTTCCAGGCAAGAGTACTGGAGTGGGGTGCCATTAACTATTAGCAAGGTGAAAAGACAGCCTTCAGAATGGGAGAAAATAATAGCAAATGAAGCAACTGACAAACAACTAATCTCAAAAATATACAAGCAACTCCTACAGCTCAACTCCAGAAAAATAAATGACCCAATCAAAAAATGGGCCAAAGAAATAAATAGACATTTCTCCAAAGAAGACATACAGATGGCTAACAAACACATGAAAAGATGCTCAACATCACTCATTATCAGAGAAATGCAAATCAAAACCACTATGAGGTACCATTTCACACCAGTCAGAATGGCTGCGATCAAAAAGTCTACAAGTAATAAATGCTGGAGAGGGTGTGGAGAAAAGGGAACCCTGTTACACTGTTGGTGGGAATGCAAACTAGTACAGCCACTATGGAGAACAGTGTGGAGATTCCTTAAAAAACTGGAAATAGCACTGCCTTATGATCCAGCAATCCCACTGCTGGGCATACACACTGAGGAAACCAGAAGGGAAAGAGACACGTGTACCCCAATGTTCATCTCAGCACTGTTTATAATAGCCAGGACATGGAAGCAACCTAGATGTCCATCAGCAGGTGAATGGATAAGAAAGCCGTGGTACATATACACAATGGAGTATTACTCAGCCATTAAAAAGAATACATTTGGATCAGTTCTAATGAGGTGGATGAAACTGGAGCCTATTATACAGAGTGAAGTAAGCCAGAAAGAAAAACACCAATACAGTATACTAATGCATATATATGGAATTTAGAAAGATGGTAACAATAACCCTGTGTACGAGACAGCAAAAGAGACACTGATGTATAGAACAGTCTTATGGACTCAGTGGGAGAGGGAGAGGGTGGGAAGATTTGGGAGAATGGCATTGAAACATGTAAAATATCATGTATGAAATGAGTTGCCAGTCCAGGTTCGATGCACGATACTGGATGCTTGGGGCTGGTGCACTGGGACGACCCAGAGGGATGGTATGGGGAAGGAGGAGGGAGGAGGGTTCAGGATGGGGAACACATGTAACATTTTAAAGCATGCCTTTTAAAGACTGCAATGGACTTGTATTTAAATATAATTTTAAAGCTTTTGTGTTAAATTTGATGCATTATCAAGCACTAGCACATAGCGCTAGCATACGTTACACATAGTAGGCACAGTAAATCTTAAAATATAATCCAGTTATTTTTCTACACTGCTTATGATGCGATTTTTCAAACTTGTTAAGTAGGTTTTGTCTATTTTGTTAAATTATTTCAATCCATAAAATGAGTTGGACTTTTCTACATATTTATTGGACTTGGTTTTTGCTTCCTTTGTCACTTGCTATAAATAGAAATTCTTAAGAGACCTTGTCATGAAAAGGGAAGGAAAATCTGACATGGCACACTGAAAGTAAGGGTGCTACTGCTGCTGCTGCTAAGTCGCTTCAGTCGTGTCCGACCCTGTGCGACCCCATAGACGGCAGCCCCCAGGCTCCCCCATCCCTGGGATTCTCCAGGCAAGAACACTGGAGTGGGTTGCCATTTCCTTCTCCAATGCATGAAAGTGAAAAGTGAAAGTGAAGTCGCTCAGTCGTGTCTGACTCTTAGAGACTCCATGGACTGTAGCCTACCAGGCTCCTCTGTCCATGGGATTTTCCAGGCAAGAGTACTGGAGTGGGGTGGGAAAGTAAGGGTAGATGCCACTGAATGATTCCCAGATAAAATACACGTTTTAGGATGATGCTATGTATTTTCATTTTTAAATATTTAACCTAATCCTTGATTCTGAGAGCATTAGAAATTTGAATTGCTAATAAATTTATTTATACATTTATAGACATGTATATAATATGGAATATGAAATTTACATTACCATGAACTTTAAATCCAAAAGTTTATGTCTTATAAAATTATTAGACTTTTGGAGACAAATTAGAAGTTCTAATTTTCTGGATAACTAACTGATTCTTAGGAAGGAAATAAAGCAGTATCTATTTGTGCCCCATCTAATGAAGAATGATACCCTCCTTCAAGTTTTTTTTTTTTTTCCCCCTCCATTAGAACAAAAAGCATTCCTATCAGATTCTGGAGGGCAAATTTTAGTTGTTTCTAGCATATTCCACATATTATAATGCTTATAGCATTAACTTTGGTTTGAGATCTGGATCTACCACGTTAGTAGCTATGTGACTTTAGGCTGTAAAATAGGGATTATAATATCTAACGCACAGCTTTGTGGCTAACGACTGAATACAATAATGCATGAAAAGTACTTATTAACTTCTTGCCTGGCACATAAATAGTAACTTTTAAGATTAATGTCTTTCAATGACTCCGAAGAACAAAGTCTGAGAAGATTCGATGCAAAAATATGAAATACAGAAATAAACTCTCTTCAAATGCTGCCAGCTCAAGAACAGAGTCTACTTAACATATTTGAGGAAAATAGCATTTTTTTCCTTGAAAATATCTGAATACTGGACTTATTAGTCTGCTTTAGGTACATTCAGAAAACGAAGATCATGGCATCTGTCCCATCACTTCATGGGAAATAGATGGGGAAACAGTGGAAACAGTGTCAGACTTTATTTTTGGGGGCTCCAAAATCACTGCAGATGGTGACTGCAGTCATGAAATTAAGAGATGTTTACTCCTTGGAAGGAAAGTTATGACCAACCAACCTAGAGGGCGTATTGAAAAGCAGAGACATTACTTTGCTAACAAAGGTCCGTCTAGTCAAGGCTATGGTTTTTCCAGTGGTCATGTATGGATGTGAGAGTTGGACTGTGAAGCAAGCTGAGCACCGAAGAATTGATGCTTTTGAACTGTGGTGTTGGAGAAGACTCTTGAGAGTCCCTTGGACTTTAGGAGATAAAACCAGTCCATTCTAAAGGAGATCAGCCCTGGGTGTTCTTTGGAAGGAATGATGCTGAAGCTGAAACTCCAGTACTTTGGCCACCTCATGTGAAGAGTTGACTCATTGGAAAAGACTCTGATGCTGGGAGGGATTGGGGGCAGGAGGAAAAAGGGACGACAGAGGATGAGATGGCTGGATGGCATCACCGACTCGATGGATGTGAGTTTAGGTGAACTCTGGGAGTTGGTGATTGACAGGGAGGCCTGGCGTGCTGCGATTCATGGGGTCGCAAAGAGTCGGACACGAATGAGTGACTGAACTGAACTGAAATGTTCTAAAATGTTTTGCTTTTAGTCTTACTGATACACGTATGTTAAGTATTTCTGCCTGTTTTATTTTGAATTTAAAGTGATTTAAATATTATGCAAATACAACAGTGTTAAAGATCTGCATATTTAGCACACACTACCCTCATACACAAATACTTACACATTTATTTTACCATTGTTTGGGAACTGGGGAAAAAAGACAAGGTTATAAACAGAAGACCAGGAGATAAACAGGAATATTCCTACAAGTGGAGTGTTAGCATGTATAGATTTGTCAAATTGGGTGACTGTGCCATGGTTAAAGTCACTAGGGTTTTTATTTCATACACACACACACACACACACACACACACACACACACATTCTCTTATACTTATAACACATACACATAAATATTCATCTGAGTACCCTCACATATCAGAATTTCTCTCTAAAGTACCAAATATACTTTAAGAGCGGCTTCCCAGGTGGCGCTAGTGGTAATGAACCTACCTGTCAATGCATGATACATAAGAGATGCTGGTTCAGTCCCTGGGTCAGGAAGATCCCCTGGAGGAGGGCATGGCAACCCTCTCCAGTATTCTTGCATGGAGAATCCTATGAACAGAGGAGCCTGGTTGGCCGCAGTCCGTAGGATCACAACGAGTCGGAGGTGACTGAAGTGACTTAGCACGCACGCATTCTTTAAGAGCAAGACCATTTCTAATTCCTAAAATTCAGGCAATCTAGCATTTGTTTTCAATGCTCAGTCTTAAATGAAATAAGCAAAAAATAAGGTCAAATTAAAACTCCCAAGCAATTAGTTATTTAAATGTATAACAATGAAAGCCAAATACATAGAGGTATAGTTGACCAGAAGGAGTCAGCATGTCAAAGATGACTCATCTCTTTGAGATGTCAGAGAATCCACAAAAAGAGAGGTACTGTTAAAGGAAATAGTAATAAATGCTGAAATATTTATTCTTTCAAATAATAAAATTTATACACCTGAAAATTTGATGTCAGAGAAACCAAACCAAACCAACAAAGAACACCTTGCACGAGTCAAATTATAAATGTCATGAATTTTTAAAAAATGCTTAAAATAAATTTATCTTCTGCTTTAACTTTGAGAACACAAAAAAATAAGTCAAATATAGAACTTGCCAGACATTTACCAAAGAATTCTCTGTATGTTATGGTAAATATGTTTGAAATAATACAAACTAAAATAAAAAATGCTTGAGAGATCATCAGGTTAACAATATAAATGAATTTAAAAGAATTCAGATTATTATAATTTATTGGAAAACCTGTTAAAAAGTTGTATAAGAGTAAGTGTACTTTCAATTGTTTTGACTCATTCAGAAAACAAATGTATCTAAGTGATTGCAAAATTTATCTTATATGTTCATTCTTTTTTAAAAAATGACTGAAGACTTACTATAAAAACATATACTCTGCACATAAAAATGTACAAAGCCATGAACATTTAAATTAATACTAATGAGGTAAACTGTCTGCCTTTTTCAGTTCACAACAGCTGCACATGTTTTAAATGGCTCAATTAAAGTTTATTCAGACTAGATAATTGATCCAGTGTGAATAGTGATGTCAGAATTAGATATTTTATAAAATAGGGTTTAAAATGAAAAGAGGCATTGGAAAACTTAAGATTTATTCTCAAAATATTTTCCTGAGAAACAGAAAGAACTATGCAAAAACATCTAAATACCTAGGAAATATAACTCACCATATTCTAAATAATATTTTCTCTCAATTATGAAATATAATATATCTACATATTTATGTTCTTTCCTTTCCATTTTCAGGTTTTAAGGATGATTTATTTACTCTTATTTTCCCTCTGTTAGCATATTTAACTTTTTATAGGTTCTTTCTTTATGTGGTTTTCAAACCAAAAGTTGTACTTTTGCTAAAAACAAATACATTCAGTCTCTTGGAACCAGAAACCTGAACCAAACTATGGATCCATTGAATGCTGGAACCACAAAGCAAATGTAGACAGCAGAGAGACGATATGTTTGGGTGTATAAAACATATTATATACATATATAAATATGTCAGCAGTGAAGTAATTGTAAAAGTTATGGTTTGGTTCACTCAAATTATATCTTCTATTAAAAAGTCTGAGATTTTTCTCCTGTATTGTAAACATATAGTATATTTACAGAATATAATAGAAATATGTGTGTGAATTTTGTATTCATAATACCTGAAATATAGCAAAAAAAGCTAAGAAGTAGTTTTCAAATATGGAAAAATGCATGTCATTTCTATACAATTATTAAATCTTAATCTAAGTGCAAATGATGGAAAAGATAGATCTGTGCATGGGTGTGCATGATTGGTATGAAGTTAATTCCTTATGAATTGAATGTTTCTTCTGTGAAAGCCTAGATATTTTGCTACTCTTAAAGGGGAAGTAAAAAGAATTCACAACAGTCTCTTCTATTTAAGAACTCAGCAATCTACTTTACTTAGCTGCCAAAAGCTGAATGCCTCTTTGGTTTTCCTGGATTGGATCCTACTATTCTTTCCTCGCAGTCTTTCATTTTGATCCACTCAGGCTTACTGGGGGTTAGACAGTACTTTCTTGGATGTGCCCCTCGCTGCCACCACGCAGCCCAGCCACTGCCAGTTGTCCGCCTCCATGTCACTGAATAGGACTTGTGAGCCATGTCTCTCTCCACGCCCCTTGCTTTCTCCCTGGCTCTACATCAGGTTTCTGAACTTGCTGGTACAGGGGTTACTAATTCACAGAACTGAGTAAAATTACTTTGTCAACCTCAGATGCCTTAGCAACTACAGAGTGGAGTCTACAATATTTTTCAAATTGCCTCTAAAAAGAGAAAAGGAATTAAATGGGAAAAGAAAATAAGAATATCTCCTGAAAAGAAAAAGAAAACTACACAAATCAAAGAGGATGTGCATAGACACTCATAACATTGTGTTAAATTTTACTCTTGTAACAATGATTTTCAAAGCGTTGTTAAACATGAACTAATATCACTTAGGACATTTTTGCATGCTTTATAATTACTAACTAAACAGCACTAAGATACAATGTATTTTTCTCTCATAAGTTCTAACTTCCAAAGAAAACTCTAAGGCAGAGATGTCACCCTTTCTAAATTATATTTTTAAGATTCTAATATATGAGATAGTTACATTAAAAACACTTTTTATCTAGTTCTCAGAGCACTTCAGGATCAAGTGTTCACAAGGTTAACTTAATTATCATAGCATAAGTTAAAGAGAAAAAGATAGTTTTTTGGTTATTTTTAGATGTAAAGTACAAAAAGCTTGTATTTCAGATCACTCATTTCTAGAGGATTGTTATCACACCATCTTTGTCATTGTGCTTTGCAGCAAATGTAGTCTGCATTTAATGTACATCAAAATTAATTTTATCATCTTTGTATTCAGAACATTTATTGCCACACAAAATTTAATCTTGATGGAAGGCATGAAAGGTATACTTAATTTTATATATATATACACACACCTATATGCACACACATGTAGTTCATTATTCTTGACTGTGAGGGCTTATGACTATTGACGTTGTCAATTTTTATCTCATTACTCATCACTGCTTACTGTGGGTGCTAATAGTATATTTCCATGGAGTTTGTGTGTGCTGTAATGTAAATTCTGACATTGCTAGTGTCAGTCACTAATCTACCTCATTCAGTTCATGTCAAGATGATACATCACAATGCTCAACAACTGTCATCTCAGCTTTAAATAGACCTACATTTTCTCAACTTTACAATTAATTTTTTTGTTTAGAATCTGGTAACATTTTTAACAATGTGAACAAATAATTCATTCTAGTATATTCAAAGCAAGTGCTGATTTTAAAATGTTCTCTTTGAAAATTAAGCAAAAGGATTAATAGTTCTAATTGAATTATAAAACAATTTATTATAGAAAGAAAATTGATCAAAACTTGCATTTTGAAAAAATTTGAGTTGGACTTTTATAGACTTTTAAATTTTACTTTAAGTGCATTTTTAAAGCATAATTTTACAATGTTTAACAATATGTAAGTTAATTAGAGAGGCTCTATTTCAACTTGAACCTTCCCAAAGTTATATAGCTAAGTATTTGGACATATCTTACTTTTTCCAGTACATGTATCCTTTTAATAGTTTTCCTTCTATTTCCTTTTCTTTGCAATATCTTCCTATATCCATTGTTAATTTCTTTTTAATCTTTCATTCTTTTTTCTGTATCTTTCCTTATACTTCTTCTTAGACTCTCTTTTTCTTCAATCTCCTGAGTTACCTCTTTAATTGCCCTTAAAGTTAAAATATTTCAAATTGATCTAATTAAGTCATTTGCCTATTTTTCTCCTTCAGCCTACAGAAGTTTTGAAATGCATGTCAGGACTTTTTCCCTTTCATTTCTCCTGATACAGTTATTTCTGTGTCCTTCTAAATTTCATGTTTCTAATCTATACTTCTTAGTTCCTTTTATTTCTGTTGTCCCACACTTATTTTAATTTTCTCCTGTATTTCCCCAAACATTCGCAAAGATTAATGGAATTCCAATTTATATATGTGTGTGTGTGTGTGTGTGTGTATCTCTTGAACACTTGTGATGGAAATTCCCTGAAATTAAAACAAAAACTTAAAAAAAATGAATGACAAAATAACTGAATTGTTTTGATAGCCATGCTTATTATAGTAACTTTCATGATTTAAAAGAAACAAAATATTTTTAATGTGCTGAAGTATTCTGAAAACAGTTGCTAAAGTCAGTTAAGTTATTCACAGAGAGTTTTTATGTATGTAAAATCCCATGGACGGAGGAGCCTGGTAGGCTGCAGGTCTGACACGACTGAGCGACTTCACTTTCACTTTTCACTTTCATGCGCTGGAGAAGGAAATGGCAACCCATTCCAGTGTTCTTGCCTGGAGAATCCCAGGGACGGGGGAGCCTGGTGGGCTGCCGTCTATGGGGTCACACAGAGTCGGACACAACTGAAGCGACTTAGCAGCAGCAGCAATACCAGCTAGACTATGTACAAAAGGACCTGCTTGAAGATGTTGCCAGGACAACATGAGATCAATTTCTAAGCCAGTCTAGAAGAGTGGAAGAGTACTCAAATCTTTACAGCTCTAAAGGTGAACTATGAAGATGCTCTCCTACAATGAGTAAACTGATAATATACTCAATTTCCACATTTGAGTTTTATACAGCTCTAATATACAAATACCTCCTTCACTTTCTTTTTGTCTCCCAGCATTCCCCTCAATACCACCACCAGACACATCTTTCTGATGTGTAACTTGAGTTACACCACTTACATGCTTCTAAAACCGCCAACGTTTCCATCCATGCCTGTCAATAAAGTTCACTTTTAAAAGATGTTCTGTAATCTGGCTCTGATCTACCTTTCTATCCAATCTGTCTTTGTGACCCTATACACCAGTGAAGTGGGGAATATATTCTTATATCCCCAGCAAAATTAGACTTTCAACTCTGCCATTGTTTGCATTATCTCCACCAAGTGCTCTCCTCTCAACTTGGATGTATCTGAACTCTACTTGTTCATTAAGAATCAGCTTTTTGAAAACTTCCTGGATTCCAATTAACTGAAATAGTGTTTTCTGCCTCTGAACTTTCATGATACATTTATTGTACTGTGTTCTCTGTGTGTGTGTACTTTTAATTTCCACCATCAGACTCTAGGTGACACTGTTAGTTGCTTAAGTGAAAAGAGAGTCCTGCCTGATTCATCCGAGTATCTACCACTATGTTTACCATGTACTTTATATTAGGTAAGATTCATGTGTAGTTGATAAATGATTGAATAAATATGTCTCTAAAATTATTATAATAATATATAAGGAATTATATGAGATAATGTAAAGTATTTTATGCCCAAAGTACCTTGAACCCTTTCTTTATGAATGTGTCTCAAAGAATAGTGGCAGGCCTACACTGGTAGGGGACATCTCATAACCTGATTAGCACTGCTCTCTGGCAGGAGAATAAACTGTTGAGAAAAAAAAAAACAAACTGTATAAAAACATCTTTCTATGGAAATGAATCACTTGAATATTGACTTTTATGACGTCCCCCCATCCCCAGTACTTGTATACTTCTTTCTTGGAGTCAGCTTATGTTGTATCTTGGCAATAGACTAGATTCTTCTTCCCCTGTCCCTGCTCGTTCTTAAGCAAGGTGGTGAGAGATCAAGGCTGAGCCTCTTTTACTCTCTCCTGAAGACTTCCTGTCCACACCCTGATTTCTGACCTTGATCCTTCTGTTGATACAAAATCTAGTTTCTTTCTAGGATAAAAAGAATCATGTGATGGGGGAGGGTTGAGAGAAAATAAACAGAATCCTCTCCACCGGCCCCCATTCCAAGCCACAGAGAGATATATTAACAAAAGAAGCCTCCAGAAGATGATTAGATCATTATTGCTGCTTCATTATATACACGATCAGGTCCTTGGGACCTACACTCTGGCATTTCTGACATTGGCTCATCATCTTGATTCCTGATTCCTGTGTGTTTATCTGGAACTTCTTTTCTGCATTTGCGTCGCCTTCAATTCTTCAAGCCTGACCCTACTTATCTGATGAAGTTGTGACTATTCAAGTTGTGCAAAAATAGGTCCTGATGTTATTGTCCATATTTGTAATCAGACCATGACTTGTTGAAAAATGAGGAACACAGAGATTATCAGATTGCAGCTTCCGCTACCTTCATGATTCTACATGATTCACTTCCTACTTTTTATTCTCATGAAGAATACTTCCTTTGCACTTTGAGTATTTCCAGTCTAGTGCCAAGTTTTTCACATTTAACACATATTTAAAAATATTTTTAAGCACATTTTAACTATAGTAAGTCAATACAGACCAAATAATGTAGAATGGCATTATATTAACTCCAGTTTCTTTGAAGATGAAGAGTAGTTAGATCTCTTCCTGTTCATGAAGATTGATAGCAAATATTAGCCATAATGTCTTTATTTGATGGCTTTCTCTATGTGTTATCATTTTCTTTTTGTTTCAAAGCATATCAAAGTCATTGTGTCCTCTTTCCTCTTCTACCTCTTCTAGGAGGAACACTTAGGAGACCAGCAATGTGTCACTGTCTCCTGAATATCTCCTTTCTTTGTCATGATAAAGTACCGCCATTACCAAAAAAATGTATATGTGTGTGTATATATATATGTATGTATATACATATACATATATATATACATATACATATATATATACATATACATATATATATATATATACAAGTTACTCCTAGCTTCATTTTATTGATTTGAAATATGTCACATGGAAATGAAGGCCACTCATTGCATCTGTTAAACAGCTTTGAAAAAAACCTTCTGAGATTGAGACACAGAAAATAATATAACCTTGTTTCAATTGCAATTTTATGGTGTAAGGAAAGTGACATTCAAATTGGCACTTTTGTTTTACTGATTCAAATGTGCTAGGTTATAATCCTGGAAGTAACTACTACATGGCTCTTTTTCCTTTTTTTCTTCTGGACAAAAATTAGAGAAAAAAAAAGTTTTACTGTTAAGGAGAGCTTATAAGCAGAAAACAAATTTTTAAAAAAGAATCAATAAATTTTAAAAAAATTAGAGACAACAGAATTTATCAGGTGGGTATTTGCATATCAGAGTAAACCAAAAACAAATATTCTTTTAAAATATCCTTTGGTAGTAGTTGAGAGTTATTCCAACTTATTTTCCATGATCTCTGAAAGAGGGTGTCATAACACTTTTGAAATATTTGTTGTTAATTTGTTTAATTTACATACTGAGTGCCATATGATTGATAAATGTTCTACTGATCATTTTTGGTCATCTGACATTTAAGGAACCTGTAGAGTGGCTTATTGACTTGTTCTTCATATGTGGAACCTGACATTGATGTCACTAAGAAATTTTCCAATTTTTGGCTGTAACAGTAAAATAGACACTTTGTTTCTCTCTTAAACTAATATAAAGCTCTTCTATGATATTGAGTGTGGGCATCCCTGGTGCCTCAGTGGTAAAGACCTTGCCTTCCAATGCAGGAGACGTGGGTTAGATCCCTGAATTGGGAAGATCCCCTGGAGAAGGAAATGGCAACCCACTCCAGTATTCTTGCCTGGGAAATCCCATGGGAGGATCCCATAATCCCATGGGGTCACAAAAGAGTCAGATATGACTTAGCTACTAAACAAAAAGAATGTCAAAGGTCACTTGACCTATGTCTCAAATGTAACTAGTGGGAAATTTTTCATTAGGTACTCAATAGCATTGTTGTTCGGAGAAAGCAATGGCAACCCACTCCAGTATTCTTGCCTGGAAAATCCCATGGATGGAGGAGCCTGGCAGGCTACAGTCCATGGGGTCACTAGGAGTCGGACATGACTGAGTGACTTCACTTTCACTTTTCACTTTCATGCATTGGAGGAGGAAATGGCAACCCACTCCAGTGTTCTTGCCTGGAGAATCCCACCGACGGGAGAGCCTGGTGGGCTGCTGTCTATGGGGTCACACAGAGTCGGACACGACTGAAGCGACTTAGCAGCAGCATTGTTGTTATTGTTTGGTCACTAAGTCTTATCTGACTCTTTTGCAATATCATGGACTGTAGCCCTCCAGCCTCCTCTGTCCATGGTATTTCCCAGGCAAGAATACTGGAGTGGATTGTGATTTCCTTCTCCAGTGGTCTCCTAAACCCAAGGATTGAACCCGCATCTCCTGCATTGGCAGGTGTATTCTTTATCACTGAGCCACTAGGGAAATCATGATTTTGATGTAGTATATAATAGATAGATAGATAGATAGATAGATAGATAGATGTGTGTTCAGTTCAGTCACTTAGTCGTGTCCAACTCTTTACGACCCCATGGACTGCAACACACCAGGCCTCCCTGTCCATCACCAACTCCTGGAGTTTACTCAAACTCATGTCCATTGAGTCATTGATGCCATCCAACCATCTCATCCTCTGTTGTCCCCTTCTCCTCCTGCCCCCAATCTTTCCCAGCATCAGGGTCTTTTCAAATGAGTCATCTCTTCACAATAGGTGGCCAAAATATTGGAGCTTCAGCTTCTGTATCAGTCTTTCCAATGAATATTCAGGACTAATTTCCTTTAGGATGGACTGGTTGGATCTCCTTGCTGTCAAGGAACTCTCAAGAGTCTTCTCCAATACCACAGGTCAAAAGCATCAATTCTTTGGCACTCAGCTTTCTTTATGGTCCAACTCTCACATCCATACTTGACGAATGGAAAAACCATAGCCTTGACTAGATGGACCTTTGTTGGCAAAGTAATGTCTCTGCTTTTTAATATGCTACCTAGGTTGGTCATAACTTTCCTTCCAAGTAGTAAGTGTCTTTTAATTTCATGGCTACAGTCACCATCTGCAGTGATTTTGGAGCCCCCCAAAATAAAGTCAGCCACTGTTTCCACTGTTTCTCCATCTATTTGCCATGAAGTGATGGGACAGTATGCCATGATCTTTGTTTTCTGAATGTTGAGCTTTAAGCTGATTTTTTCAGTCTCCTCTTTCACTTTCATCAAGAGGCTCTTTAGTTCTTCTTCACTTTCTGCCATAAGCGTGGTGTCATCTGTGTATCTGAGGTTATTGATATTTCTCCTGGCAATCTTGATTCCAGCTTGTGCTTCCTCCAGCCCAGCATTTCTCATAATGTACTCTGGATATAAGTTAAATAAGCAGGGTGACAATATACAGCCTTGACATACTCCTTTTCCTATTTGGGACCAGTCTGATGTTCCATGTCCAGTTCTAACTGTTGCTTCTTGACCTGCATACAGATTTCTTAAGAGGCAGGTAAGGTGGTCTGGTATTCCTATCTCTTGAAGAGTTTTCCAGTTTATTGTAATCCACACAGTCAAAGGCTTTGGCATAGTCAATAAAGCAGAAATAGATTTTTTTTCTGGAACGCTCTTGCTTTTTTTGATGATCCAACGGATTTTGGCAATTTGATCTCTGGTTCCTCTGCCTTTTCTGAATCTCGCTTAAACATTTAGAACTTCACAGTTCATGTACTGTTGAAGCCTGGCTTGGAGAATTTTGAGCATTACTTTACTAGCATGTGAGATGAGTACAATTGTGTGGTAGTTTGAGCATTCTTTGGCATTGCCTTTGGCTTGTATTCTAGTCCTGTGGCCACTGCTGAGTTTTCCAAATTTGCTGGCATATTGAGTGAAGCACTTTCACAGCATCCTCTTTTAGGATTTTAAATAACCCAACTGGAATTCCATCAGCTCCACTAGCTTTGTTCTTAGTGATGCTTCCTAAGGCCCACTTGACTTCGCATTCCAGGGTATTTGGCTCTAGGTGAGTGATCACACCATCATGATTATGTGGATCATGAAGATCTTTTTTGTACAGTTCTTCTGTGTATTCTTGCCACCTCTTCTTATTACCTTCTGCTTTTGTTAGGTTTATATCATTTTTGTGCTTTACTGTGTCCATCTTTGCATGAAATGTTCCCTTGGTGCCTCTAATTTTCTTGAGGAGATCTCTAGTCTTTCCCATTCTATTGTTTTCCTCTATTTCTTTGCATTAATCACTGAGGAAGGCTTTCTTATCTCTCCTTGCTATTCTTTGGAACTCTGCATTCAAGTGGGTATATCTTTCCTTTTCTCCTTTGCTTTTTGCTTCTCTTCTTTTCACAGCTATTTGTAAGGCCTCCTCAGACAGCCATTTTGGTTTTTTGCATTTCTTTTTCTGGGAGATGGTATTGCTCCCTGTCTCCTGTACAGTGTCACTAACCTCTGTCCATAGTTTTTAGGCACTCTGTCTATCAGATCTAGTCCCTTAAAACTATTTCTTACTTCTACTGTATAATCGTTAGGGATTCAATTTAGGTCATACTTGAATGGTCTAGTTGTTTTCCCTACTTTCTTCAATTTAAGTCTGAATTTGGCAATAAGGAGTTCATGATCTGAGCCACAGTCAGCTCCCAGTCCTTTTTTTGCTGACTATAGAGCTTCTCCGTCTTTGGCTGTGAAGAATATAATCAATCTGATTTCAGTGTTGACTGTCTGGTGATGTCCATTTCTATACTTATATATTCATATATATACCTAATGAACCATTATAGCCTACCACTAATGCTATATTCCAGGTATTATTAAGATCAATAATCGGAGAAGGTAATGGCACCCCACTCCAGTACTCTTGCCTGGAAAATCCCATGGACAGAGAAGCCTGGTAGGCTGCAGTCCATGGGGTCGCAAAGAGTCCGACAAGACTGAGCAGACTTCACTTTCACTTTTCACTTTCATGCATTGGAGAAGGAAATGGTAACCCAATCCAGTGTTCTTGCCTGGAAAATCCCAGGGACAGGGGAGCCTGGTGGGCTGCTGTCTATGGGGTCACACAGAGTTGGACACAACTGAAGCGACTTAGCAGCAGCAGCAGCAGCAGGATGCTCATATCAAGAATTCTGTGTTGTCCATGATTTTATCATGGACATATGTTTGCTTAAAATTATAATGAACTTTGTATAAGAATTTAAGTGTAGAAGTAAGACAACATTGATGATTCAAGGTGAAAACCTAGTTATGGCTAAAATTGTAATATAATCATGGAAAAAAGATGTGGATATGAATCTGTACTTAAGTTACCCTGGTAACTGTCATAGCACCCTATTCTTTCTTCATTTGTATTCACAACTATAGTTAGCCATCATGCCCATCTGTAAATGTTCTAATGGAGACTTGAACATAAACATTTGATACATCCATCAAATGTCTTATACTCAGTAAATAGTAACTGATAAATCCCAAAGTAACTTTCACTGGACAAGAGAAAAAATTCAGGCAAATACTAATATTTAAGAGAAAAAAAAAAACCCCACTTCAACTGTGTTTTAATTTGCAAAAGTGTCCTTTGTTTAAAATATCTAACCTCTTTTAGCTTTAAGATGCTTCTCACAAGTTGAATGTTTATGCATAATTTTAACTGTTTTTCTGCTGTATATTTCAAGTTAAACAAAATCCATGAGACTTGGAAGTACAATCTATGCTGAGTGAAGCGTTCTAATGACAGTGTTAGGGTTTCAGTGTAGAACAGACTCAGGGAAAGGTTTCACAGGCAACTTGATCAAGACTGCACAGCAAAGACATACGTTTATCCTTTATTTAGGATGACAAAAACTTAAACATATCTTTCAGTACTGTCTCTCTTTTTCTCACACAGATAGACTGTATATCAGTAATCTGGACACCAAGTTATTTAAAGCTATTATTTAGTACCATAATAAGTAGTAATTTAAATACAAGGTAAAATCACCACATTGTCTTGTTTACTACTGATGTTAATTTTAAACTGACGTTCAGTGCTCCCCAAAAAGGCAGCCTATGATTTGTTATCATTAAACTGTCAACTCTGCCTTGAGTTGGAAATAGATTCACACTACAGTACTTACAGCATATCACCTTATTTTCTATCAGTCCAAAAAAAAAAAAAAAATCTAGAGTCGGTTTAATTGTGTCTGTGCTATTTTTCTATTAACTGTTTCATGCATTTTTCCTGGCCTTTTAATTGCAGTTTAATAGTGGTCATTAACACATTAAGGGGTGTTAGAAGAACATTTGAAGTCCTCTTGACTTCTACCAAAGTTGACACTTCAATGCTAGAGTAATTTCAGCTATTCATTTATTTAATAGTGACCTATGCAAATGTGGAACCATGTCATTTTACAAATTGACTGTAATAATTAACTAGAAAGGCAGGGTAAAATGAAACAGGTTATAATTAGAATATAACTGCTACAGTATTACGTCAGCTAGAATAAAATAATCTCAAATGATTAAATTGGTTTCAATTATTAAGAATCAGTTTAATGTACCCACTGTTCTGATTTTTACATTTCTCTTTTTTGTGTGCATTAGATGTCACCTCATACAATTTATGTATTTTATTCATCTTGGTAAAACAGGCGTTACAGAAGTTTAATTAAGTAGTAAAAGACTTCACATTATTCTGCTGAATTCTAAATTAGTTTTAGAAACTAGTCAGAGTGCATGCTACATACTACTCAGGATCATTTCAATTAGCTGTATCTATTAAGCCACTCAAAATTCCCTTTACACAGTAAATATATGTAACATGTCACTAGCCATCAGAATATATATTTTAATCACATAATTATCACAACTTTCCCAATTGGTTCTTGGATGCATCATCTTTATATCTTTTTTTAAAAAATAAGGTAACAACTATCTTTCCAACATTCCAAGAATTTCCCGCAGTCAGGACTCCTGTATGCTTGGCGGTAGGTCAGGCTTCGTGGCCATATGGCACAGAGCCTCTGCAGCCAGATGGACCCCACACTTCAGTCAGTGTTCTGCTCTTGCTGTATTGAAATTCTTAAGATTTTTGAACAGTGTTGCATTTTCCTCTTATTCTGAGCCCTACAAATTATGTAGCTAGTCCTGCTTGAAAGATCTTGTACGGAAACATAATAGTTTGTTCATCTTTGGTCACATATTCAACATTTTGCTCATCATTTTCCTGATTATTAGGGATTGACTCTTCTTAACATGTGACTTCAAGAAATTTTGTCATGAAGCAGTGTTTATAAGGAGGACATCTACTTAGCCAGTGAAATTAACCAACAACCTTGGTAATCAATAGAGCCCAAATAATCACAGCCAGTTCATTTCCTAATATGTGGACTGTGTTTTAATTAGCACCTTTATATCCCAGTATATTTATATACGTGTGTGTGTGTGTGTGTGTGTGTGTATGTGTGTGTGTGTGTATATATGTGTGTGTGTGTGTGTATATGTATATATAGGTTTTAGTTATTAATTTCTTTGTGAAACAAAGAAGCTATATAACAATGGTATTTGAAAAATGTTCAAGTTCAGATTGTATGACTTTCTGTGATACATTTCCAAAAAATTTGTTTCCAGCCAGTATGTATCTCCAAGTTCTAGGATATCCTTTATCCTCTAGGAATCTAAGATGATGCCTGAGTAGTTTAAAATTCATTTTCTAATAAAGATGAACTCTGGTATTCTCAACATATAGATGGTTTTGTCTCAAAGTCTGCATTTTTATACAGAAAACACTTTATTCTATGATGGTATGTTGTTGATATTTTTTCTATTACATCTCCTTTTATTCGAATTGATCCTGACAGCTTTAGAACTTTGGTCATTCAAGAAGGCAGTTAAGAAAATTTGCATACTATGATCAATTAAGGCACTAGTTAAAAATGCAGATCCCTACTGAAGTTAAAGTCTTGTTAATCTTTTCACTTTTTTGTGTGTGATTTGTTCTGGTTACTTCAGGACTTTCTTGGGAGCATTTAATAATGATTTTGTAGCATACTGCTATATATGCAGGTGGGTTATTTAGCATGCTTGTATGGCTTTTGTGCCTTGAGGAGGTCTCTTCAAAAGACCAAGACAGGGTTTACTCAGAATAAAGGTGAAGTCCTCCTTCCCCCTGTAATTCAGTATTAACTGAAATCTGTTCTATCCTGGAATTCTGAGGATATTTCCAATGGTTAGAATTTATAGTATGGAGAATTGTAAAGATACTATTATCCAGAAAATGGTAATCTGATATCTACACATATACTATGAAACAGTTTTAAGAATTAAGGATGATTACAACATTGTTTGTTAATCAGCTACACCCCAATACAAGGTAAAAAGTTTAAAAAAAGAGCTAAAGATGCTCTAGAACTGACTAAACAATCTAGACATTGGATAAAGATTAGCATATCCCTTATATGAAGACTTTTTTTTCACGTTCATCCTCAAAGCTTTTCATCTTGATTTATATGAAGTTATGAATCTGGGAATAACATCAGACACACCCCAAAATCAAACTGATTCATTGAGGTACTTTCCTAAAAACTTAGATCCCATCTTGAAGTAAGGCGACTTTTCTTCGCAAGACTTGGAGACCAAGCATTTTCTGCCATCTGCACTGTTGTAATTCATTCATATACATCAGTTCAACAATTTTTAGCAGCAATAACCCATCCTAACCTTTAACAATAGAAAATAATATATCCAACTAGTTTTCAGATTTATCTGACTTTCCTTTTATCTGTTTAAGCTGAATATTGAGTCAAAAATGCAATATATTCAAGGCACTATGAGGTCAACTGGGTAAAATGAAAAAAATACTTATTCTGAAGAGAATAGCGATAATTTAGGAAAAAAAGCCATTTAGGATTTGAAAGAATGCCTTGAGCTTGAAAATCACTTCTATTTTTTCCAAATGGAATTAGAGTTCTTTATTATAACATAATTGTAATTAATATTGTACAGTTGTAATAATATAATTATTATTAATTACATTTTCCAAATGTAATTAAAATCCATTGCTTGGAACAAAGGCAATCACTGGATTACAATTATCTGTATTTCTAAAAGAAACAATTAGTATGGCAGGTTTCAGTTACATGGTACAAATAACCAGATACTGTATGTCTTATAATTATTAATTCACATACCTGGAATAATAGTAAACACAGGTAATATATGCACATTTTATTCTAGAAGACAATTTTTAAAGATCTGCCTTTAATACATTTTTAATTTAGCTGGTGATTAAAAAAATACCATTCATTTAGATTCATTTCTATATTTATGTGTGACATCTTGAATGACACATATTTAACTTTCCAGAATCATATATATCATAATATATCACAAACAGCATCATTAACATTTCAAATGGGGGTTACTTCTGTATTCATGAGTTAGAATTTAATAGTAGATTAAATGTAATTGCAAGTGCATTCTCCTAATAGACCTACAAAGTCGTCAATTAAATGTTATTAATGGACGTTAAATTTTCTATGCGTTCAGAGACAATGTCAAATTTCAAATTCCAAGGTTTTCACTAACTTCACCCACATATTTTATTCTACTTTTTAAAAACCTCAGTTTATGTACTGATAGAATGGACTGATTAAAGGCTCTCTTCATGATAAATAACAGAGTAAAATATTGTAACTCTGTTGTAGTTGATTTGACCAAAAAATGGGAAATAAACTAAGGACTCAGCAGTCTTTTTATACCCTCTTTAGTTTCCACTGTCCTTGACTGCTTATCGGTGGTTCTCTATTTAAGATGTTAGCTATTAATGAAGATATTATAATTGAAAAGATACTTATATGGATGGAGAGCCAAAAATTATTTTAATTTCTGATTTTATGCTTTAACATTCCAATTCCATTAAAAAGTAAGGAAAAAATTTCTTAACAGACAAATCTATCTTGGTAAAAGATTCAGTCTTAGCATAATATCATAGTCAGAGAAATAGTACAGTAACCAAAAACCTAAACATAAATATTTAAAATCTTTACTCTGTGTCTCCAAACGGCAGCAGGAAAAGTAAATTCTTGACCTGCTCTCGGAAATCTTTTTATCTCAAAGTTCTCCCTAGGTAACTACCCAGGCCACTCTGCAGCCTCGCTCACTTTATTATGCAGGCAGTAGATCAATTTAATCTTTACGTGTCTCCTACACACGTAAAGTAATCCCCCTACACAAATTTTCAACAACAAAAAAAAATGTAGAGAACTCACCTAGCAAAGGGGAATCCTTCCTCTTCAGAACCTTTTCTTAAGAGTGGGGAAGGGAAAGGGAAGGGATGATTACAGATAGTACATAAATAAGATTATCTGCCTAACAATTTTCCTCCTGGTTGATAAATCTTTAGCTCCACCAACAGCACTTGCGATATACTTTCTACCACCTTTTCCTCCATTGATGCTGCATTAGTGAGCTTGCCTGCTGCCCCATTGGCCCTTGTAGCAAAAACCTGGCTCTGGAATGCGGACAAGCTCTACTGCCTCTGCCCTGTAACAGGTTGGAGGTCTGTTCACTAGGTAAGTACTCTTACAGCCACTGACTGCTAACAGAAGCAAAGGTGGAACTGTCCTAAACTACCAAATACTTGGGTACTTACCCATCACCAAGTATTTGTATAATCTTGCTGGAATTACTAAATTTGTACTTTCTTTTCTGGACAACGCAAAGTACCAAAGGGTGAGTAGCTGAAGAGTAACCATGATCTACCTGTTACTGACCAACAGATCGAACCTGGGTCTACTACATTGTAGGCAGATTCTTTACCATCTGAACTAACAGGGAACCCCATTACTGACCAGCAATGGAGAGTGAATCAGGCTCTAATCTGAGCCTGACTCTGTCTGGGGTGCTGTTCTCTGAAAGGGAAAAAAGGAAGCCATTTCTTGCTATTCACCAAGACTGTGTCTATTGGAATACTTCATGAGGCAAAAATATACCTGCCATAGTTCTTGTCTGAGTTTTCTTATTTTATCTTATACTGATGTAATAGCTTCTTACTTTCCTCATGCTGAAGGAACTTCGCCAACAGCAAAGATTCAAGAATTCTTTCTGGTGGTGAGGGAGTCTAATTCTTCAGATAACTCCCTCAAAAATGCAATCCAGAGAAAAGGACAATTTATTGCTTGGTAATAACAGCATGGCTCAGTGGTAAAGAATCTGCCTGCCAATCAGGGGGTGTGAGTTCTATCCCTGGGTTGGAAAGATTACCTAGAGAAGGAAATGGAAACCCACTCCAGTATTCTTGTGTTGCCTGGGAAATCCTATGGCCAGAGGAACCTGGAGGGCTACCGTCCATGGGGTCACAAAAGAGTCAGACACCACTTAAAGTGACTAAGCAGCAACAACAATAACAGTAGCTAGAGTATCAGCATTTCCACAGGAAAGTGGGAAGAGGGTCAGATGATTCTTCCCACGCAGTTGGGAGTCTTACAGGAGAGAAATTCTGAGCCAGAGCACCCAGATATTTTATGATGGAAAGTATCATGCCTGACTTTGCCCCACAGTGATGGAAACACTATTTTGTTAGTAATTAATGGTAAACAAACCTGCCCTTAGCTCCAGAGGGAGATGCTATCTCTATCTTCGAAGGCTGTTCATTTTACAAGCATTCTTGAAAAGAGAGTCTATAGCAAGTAGAGCTAGCGCTTCTATTCACAAGACAAACCAAAACACAAGAGACTGCTAGAGGATGTTCTCAAAACCCTACTATTTTCTTCTTTGATATAGAAATATTATTCTTATCCCCCTCATTTTTCTTACTTACTAATTATTTCACACTGTTATCAAAATTATGTTTTCCTCAGCACTTATTTTTTAGAATGATGATGATTGTTAGAGCAGGAAACAAAAATTAGTATATATAATTTCCATAAAAATAGAATATTACAGCTACAAAGTACATATGTATGTACATGACATTGTATAGCATGTATACAATATTATATGCATACTAAACACAAAATGAACAACAAACTGCCTCATTTTTTAAATGATGTAAAAATAATTTCAGTTTGAATGGTTCTTATGTATCAAGTCTCATATAAAGGCATACTATAAATAAGAAAGTGAAATTAAAACACTCATAAGAACCTTGAAAGTGTTATAATGATATTGTTTCCTGAAAAGTGAGGAGAAATAACAAACCTAATTTTTATGGTTATGCATTTTCAAGTCAAGAAACGTATCATGAAATTTTTGATTAAAATATATATGTACTACAGTTAATTTTTAAAATGATATAGAAACATGCTTATAATGTTATCATGTATCTCCTGTGATATAGTCATAACATTATGCTCCATTATGAGATGATTACAGAAGAAAGATAGAAATGGAGAAAAAGAATATACTGGTATCTGAAAGGCCAAGAATGCTGCTGTCAGAGATAAAGCTAAAAAGCAATTCTTTAAAGGGTTTTTTCCCCTCAGGTATAGTCTGATACAATTTGTGTAAAAGGATGTAATCATATCTAGTGAGCTGAACAGCAAAGACCAGGGTGGATTTGATTTTGGCACCCTGAACACCTGCTATTTATTTTTCTTCCTAAATCATATTAATCTATGTAATTACCTATGTAATTAAAAGAATCACAGTGTGCCAAATGAAATGTAGTTTTAAGTAGTTAAATAAATAATTTATATTGTTAAATTTTGTAAACAAAATGATTTTTTAAAATGAGACATTTTGTATTATTGGTATTCAAATAACTGGAATTTTTTAGTAGTAAATAACTTAGGTTTTCTGAGTGTTTTTTTGAAATAAATAAAAGTACAAAAGACCCTGATGCTGGGAAAGATTGAGGGCATGAGGAGAAAGGGGCGACAGAGGATGAGGATGATTGGATGGTATCACTGACTCAGCAGAGTTTGAGCAAACTCCGGGAGATAGTGAAGGACAGGGAAGCTTGGTGTGCTGCAGTTCATGGGGTCAGAGAGTCAGACATGACTTAACGACTGAACAACAACTTGTCTGTTTTTTTTTTTTTTCCTCAGCTATGTCTAAATAAAAGCAGTGACTCATGTTGTTTTGGTCAAAATTATTTTGGGTACATACCATCATAATCATAAAAAAGTTCTCAGATTTGAAGAATATTCTGCTCTGAAGAAAAGCCACCGAGAATACTTCTAAGTATTTAATGGGAAGAACATACTTACATTTCAAAATATAATGACAAATATATGTTGACTTCATTATGAGCACAGTAGAATGTGCATAATACTCATATCTCTTCATCAATTTTAGACACCAGCTAATGGGGAAGCCAATGGAAAATACAGGGCCACAGCAGGAGAATAAAAAGTACTGGCCTGAGTAAATTAATACTCATACGTTTGGGTAAAAACCAGCCACATTGTAAACCACAGTTAAAACTTGCTAATATTACATTTCTTTCACTATTCAAACATATTCTTTTGCTGTCTGTTGGTTTAAGATTAAGACTTTTGGCCATTTTAATTTAAAAAAGGAACTTAAAGAAGGGACTTATCAGCTGGCACTAGTGATAAAGAACCCTCTTGCCAATACAGGAGACTTAAGAGACATGGTTCAATCCCTGGGTCGGGAAGATCCCTGGAGGAGGAAATGGCAACCCACTCCAGTATTCTTGAATGGAGAATCTCATGGACAGAGGAACCTGGCAGGCTACCATCCATAGGGTTGCAAAGAGTTGGACACAACTGAAGTGACTTAGCAGTAGCTAACTTGAAAACTTAAAAAAATCCATTAAGATACAGGTTACATATAACAAAGCATATCTATTTTAAGTATATCATGATTTCATAGATTTTGATAAATGTACACACTCATATATATTCTGCTACAACCAAAATATGGATATTTCTCTCACTCCAGCAAAAGTTTCTTTGTGTTCCTTGAAAGTCAATCACCTTCCTCTAACTCCTAACTCTAAGCAACCACTGTTTTGTTGTAAGTCCCTATAGATCATTTTGCTTGTTCTAGAATATCTTGCAGTGAAATCACATATCCATTCTTTTGTATCTGGCTTCATTTGCTCAGTGTGATGGTTTTTGGATTCTTCCAGCTTGATGGGTTAATCAAGTTATTAAAAAAAAAAAAATCACTAAGTAGTAGTCCATTGCATGAATTGTATGAATATACCAAAATTTACTTATTTATCCATTTAGCTTATGATGGATGTTTGGGATGTTTTCCAGTGTGGTACAACTTTGAACAAATGTCTTATGAATACTTCAGTTCAGTTCAGTCACTCAGCCATGTCCAACTCTTTGTGACCCCATGAATCGCAGCACACCAGGCCTCCCTGTCCATCACCAACTCCCGGAGTTCACCCAAACTCACGTCCATTGAGTTGGTGATACCATCCAGCCATCTTATCCTCTGTCGTCCCCTTCTCCTCCTGCCCCCAATCCCTCCCAGCATCAGAGTCTTTTCCAATGAGTCAACTCTTTGCATGAAGTGGCCAAAGTATTGGAGTTTCAGCTTCAGCATCAGTCCTTCCAATGAACACCCAGGATTGATCTCCTTTAGGATGGACTCGTTGGATCTCCTTGCAGTCCAAGGGACTCTCAAGAGTCTTCTCCAACACCACAGTTCAAAAGCATCAATTCTTTGGCACTCTGCTTTCTTCACAGTCCAACTGTCACATCCATACATGACTACTGGAAAAACCATAGCTTTGACTAGATGGACCTTTGTTGGCAAAGTAGTGTCTCTACTATTTAATATGTGATCTAGGTTGGTCATAACTTTCCTTCCAAGGAGTAAGTGTCTTTTAATTTCATGGCTATCTCCAAATTTTACATTGACGATGCATGTTCTTGGGGTACCAAGCCTCAGTTTTGCCCTGTCTGCAAGAAGAATTTGATGCTGAATCATTCTTTTGACTTTTACATCCTTATTTAAGAAAGTTTTTCAAACTTCTTTCACTGTGGGATTCATTTCAAATACGACATCTAGCACAATGAATTTCCTGCCTTCCTATAATCACCACAGGTTAATTAGACTTGGAGATGCTATGAGTGGAAAACTAGAGAAAGTTGGTCATAACTTTCCTTCCAAGGAGTAAGCATCTTTTAATTTCATGGCTGCAGTCACCATCTGCAGTGATTTTGGAGCCCCCAAAATAAATTCTGACACTGTTTCCACTGTTTCCCCATCTATTTCCCATGAAGTGATGGGACCAGATGCCATGATCTTCGTTTTCTGAATGTTGAGCTTTAAGCCAACTTTTTCACTCTCCTCTTTCATTTTCATCAAGAGGCTTTTTAGTTCCTCTTCACGTTCTGCCATAAGGGTGGTGTCATCTGCATATCTGAGGTTATTGATATTTCTCCTGGCAATCTTGATTCCAGCTTGTGCTTCTTCCAGCCCAGTGTTTCTCATGATGTACTCTGCATATAAGTTAAATAAGCAGGGTGACAATATACAGCCTTGACGTACTCCTTTTTGTATATGTATTTTTGTGGACTTATATTTTAGCTCTTTAGTGTAGATTACTGAATTATGTAGTACACATATATTTAACTTTCTAAGAAAATGCTAAAGAGTTTTCCAAAGTGATTGTGTCATTTTATACTGGCATATGTTGTGTATGGAAGTTTTCGCTGCTTTCCATCTGTGCTAATACTAAAGATTGTCAGTTTGTTTTAATTTATGAGTGTAAGAAGGTATCTCAGTGTGGTTTAATTTTCATTTCTTAGATGACTAATGATGAAGAGCAACTTTCCAAGCAGTTATTGGCCACTGATATCCTTTTCTTTGTAAAGCACTTTGTCTATTTTTAATTTAATTGGAATTTTTTGTCTTTTTATTATTGTGTCATAAGGCGTTTCTTAAGAAATATATTCTGGACACAAATTTTTTCTCAGATATGTGTATTACAAATATACTTTCCCAGTCTGTAGCTTACCCTTCATTTTCATAATTTTCATGTGAAGAGCAGATAATTTTTAATTTTATAAATTTCAATTTATTAAGTTTTTATGGTTAGTTCTTTTTATGGCCTATTTAATATTTGTCTAGCCACATATCAGAAGTTTTTTTCAGATTTATTTTTGAATCTAATGCTTTTAGCTTTTGTGTTTAGATCTATATTTTATATCAAATGAATGTCTTATTTAGTATAAGGATTGAGATATTTATAGTTCTATATAGATATTCATTTGCTTTATCAAGTTTTGTTGAAAATACTCTTTGAATAAATTTGGCAACTTTTTCAACCATCAGTTTCCCAGATAGGAGAGCCACTGGTTCTAAACTATTCTTTTGAATTGAACAAGTTTATTCTTACTGTTAACACATCGTTTCAATTACAGTAGCTCCACTTTAAAAACAACTCTTTACTATTTAAGATTTTTTTTTTTACTTTTCCTAATACATTTGAAATGAGCTTGCTGAATACTATGAAGAATCCTACCAAGATTCTGGTTAAAATTATACTGAATTTATAGTACAGTTTAGGGAGAATTTTGCCATTCTAATTTTATTGAGTCTTCTAATTCATATACATAATATAGCTATTAAGCTCTTTATCTCAATAATCTTTTGTAACAGTTCATACATACTTTGAAAAATTTATGACTAGTATTTTTATGTTTTAGTGGTATTGAAAATGGTATTTTTGAGACTCATTTTTCTGTTGTTTACTCTTAGTATATAGAATACAATTGACTTTTACATACAGATTTTGTATTCCAACAAATAACTAAAAAGCCTTGATAAATTTTTCTTTTAATTATTATAATTTTTCTCCCTAGATTATTTGATTTTAGAAAACAAATTACAATGAAATCTGTGAATAAAGATAATAAAGACAGTTTGCTTCTTTTTTCAGATCAGTCCTGGATGTTCATTGGAAGGACTGATGTTGAAGCTGAAACTCCAATACTTTGGCCACCTGATGCAAAGATCAGACTCATTTGAAAAGACCCCAATGCTGGGAAAGATTGAGGGCAGGAGGAGAAGGGGACGACAGAGGATAAGACAGTTGGATGGCATCATCAACTCAATGGACATGGGTTTGGGTAGGCTTTGGAGTTGGTGAAGGACAGGGAGGTCTGGCGTGCTGCAGTTCATGGGGTCACAAAGAGTCAGACACGACTGAGCGGCTGAGTGACTGAACTGAACTGAACTGATTCCTTGTGTCTTTTTTACACCTTAATTCACTGGAAGACATCCCTCCCACCAAGTTGAGGTAAGAACAGGTATTTCTACTTTGTTCTTAATCTTAAGAACATATTATATGCTTTATAATGAATTGTGACAGTAATTGTAGGTTTTTAGTAGATACTTTATCAATTTTGAAGAGTTACTTTCTATTCCTAGTAATTTTTAAATCAATGATATTCCACATTATCAAATGAAGTTTTCTGCAACAATTTTGATTATGACTTTTCTCCTTCTGTTACTTTCATTCAAATACCTGGAATAAACTCCATTTGGTCATGATGCATATTTCTTTCACTATAATGCTGGATTCAATTGGCTAATATTTTGTTAAGGATTTTGGCATGTATGTATAGGAGCTGTAAGTCTCTAATTTTTCCTTTTTTGCTTTATTTTTGGTCTGATACTACTATCAGAGTCATAGGGTAAAATGTCTAATACAATATACCAATAAACCCTTGTGTGCATGCTGTCTTTTGAGTGACATTTTAAATTGTGAAATCAGTTTATTTTGTAAATATAAAACTATTCTGTTTTTCTTAATGCTTTTTGTCTCCATTTGTGTCTTAGGAAGAATTTGCCATTTTGGTTATAATTTGCCAAATTTTTTGGTATAAAGTTGCTCATAATATTACTCATTATCCTTATAAATTATATAGTATTGGTAGTGATATCTTCTATTACATTTCTAATGTGAACCATTGTGTTATACAGCTTTTGTCCTTAATGAGTCCATCTATATGTACATAAATATTGTAGACTGTGAATAGCCTAGCTTTAGTTTAATTGATATGCTATACTGTTTCTCTGTTTTATACTTCCTTAGTTTCTACTCATTTTTATTTTTACTTCTTTGTATTTACCTTCTGTTTAATTTACTCTTTTTTCCTCCTAACTTCTTAATATGGACACTTAACATCTTTTGATTTTTAAACATCCACATTTCCTCTGGAATATTTAGAGATGTGTTATTTAATTTGGTAGAATTGGGGAATTTTTCAGAAATATTTTTAACCTAATATCAGAATCAACATCATGTCTATCCTGATTTTGGTTACACATTCCATCTCTAGTACAGTATTGGGATGGACTATAAAAGAATATGAATTTCAGGAAGTAAAGTTCACTAGGGACTGTTTTTGAGGCTAGCTACCATAGTAGCATACATATTCCACACTATGTTTAAAGATGAATTGACCCTTTGTCCTTATATAAGATCTCTATGTCTGAAAATATTTCTTGTTCTGAATTGCACTTTGTCGTATAGTAACATAGAACTCTAGCTTTCTTATGATTAGTGTTTTCATGTTATATGTTTTTTATATACTTTCAATTGAAAATATGTGTATCTTCATATTTTAATTACATTTTTTATGGGCATTATATAATCGGATTGATTTTCAAGTCAGTTGTAGACCACTTACAATTAATGTAGTTATTAGTATGATTGAATTTAATTTTACAACATGGTTATTTGTTTTCTTTAGTTCCTACTGCAATTTTCTCATTTTTATTCTTTTTTGCCTTCTAATGATTGACTGTTTTCAGTATTCAATTTTATCTCTATTATTGTCTTTTGTTTAGAAGGTATCTTCAAATATATTATACCACTTAACATACAATGTAGAATTTTTTCTCTTTCCCCCTCTTCCCTTTTATTGCTATCATGTTTTCTCTGTATGTTATTAATTTCAGATACAATGATACTCTTTTTTTGTCTTTTGCTATAAACAGTCAATTATCTTCTAAAGTAATTTAAAATGAGGGAAAGCTATATTTTTATTTTCCAAGTATATTTACCGTTTCTGGTACTCCTTGTTTTCTTAGTGTGGATCCAGATTTCTATTTAGGTCATTTATAGATTCAAGTGTCCAATTGGATCATATTCCTTTAATCTAAAGAACATCATTTTTCTGTCTTTGTAGTGCATATCCTTGTCTACTGATCTCATCATCTATGTGGATTCTAGGTCTTTTTTAAAAATATATATTTTTCATCCTTAATATTGTTCATATTTTCTTACTTCTTCACATATCTAGTAATTTTTTATTGGATGCTAGACATTATAATTATTATATTGTTGAGTTCTTCATTTTTTTTGCTGTCTTTAAAGAGTATTTACTATTATTTTGAAAAATAGTTGAGTTTTCCTGTTGATCACTTGGTTATTTGGTTTATTTTTAAGTTTTCTTCTGACAGCTACACTGCTGTTTAACTCGACTCTAGTGCTGCCCTGGCCTTGCTCATGTGAGGCATCTAGCGGAGTCCTGAATGCTAACTGAAGTCTTTCTCACTATGACTGGTTAAAATTTAAACATTTCTCAGCCCTGTGTGAGCTCTTAGAATTTTTAGTTCATAATTCCCCATATTAGTTCTTTTTCTAATACTTCTATGCCCAGCTGCAAGTCATTTCACAGTAGCACATGTGCATCTGAGAATTCAGGGGGAAAAAACAAATTCTAGGGAACTTTATAGACCATTTATTTGCATATTTCCCTCCTCCCTAATATTGTGCCCCACACAAATTCTGGCCAATTTAGCTTTGCTGAATTCTGAACTTCATCTTTTTAACTTTGCAAAGCCACTACGTTTGCTTGGGTTCCCCTTTCAGGTTGTGCCTTTAAACAGAAAGTCAGGAAAATTCTAGAATGTATCCCATTTTTCTTGTTTCAGGGATCACAGCCCTGGGCTACCAATAATGTTGTGTCTAAGAACAACTATTTCATGTTTTTGTTCAGTTTTCTAGTTGTTTACAGCATAAGTCATGTCTGATCTATGTACTTCCACATGGCCAGAGTAGAAGTTCTCTTAAATTTTTACAAAATTTTAAGTTCAGTGAACCTAAATTATGCAGAATATTAACTGATAATTGTATTTTTCAATATTCACTTTTGGGGAAACCTAAACAATTACAGTTGAAAGGGACTATAGCAAATGGTGAATGAGATGAAATTTATTAGCGAGTCTGTATCGTGAGCTGCAGTGTTGTCCCTGCTTAGAGGTAATGTCCTAGGTAAATATAATTCACTGAATTTTAAAATAGTCTCTTGAGATTTCCATATTATCAACCAACCAGGAAATGGAGATGGAATATTCCACTGAAGTTTAAATAAAACAAAATTTAAGGAAAACCATTAATGGATTTTTTTTATAATATGGCAACTCAAGTCCTTTACATTGTAACAAATTTATTAAAGAAAAGAGCCAAAAGGAAGAGTGAAGAAAATAGAAAGGACATCACAGTTTCTGAATAAGATTACAGAAATAATAAAATATATGATGAATATGAGACAATGAAAGGAGGAGCAGAAGTTTTAAAAGCAAAAGAAAAAATTAGGGGACACTTTAACCAAGATATTCAGAAGTGAATTACTTAACTACAAAATTCTATCCATTCCATTTGTGAAACATTCACATGGTGTGACTTGAAGCTCCCTGTAGAGAGAGGTGAGAGAAGACAGCAGGTTCATAGGAAGGAAGGCAGGTCAGACTTAGCAGAAAGAACATGAGTGAAGCATGAAAGTAAGAAAGTGCAAGGTGAGTTCTGGGAATGATAATAAAACCAGTTGGGCTACAATGACGGGGAGTACTATAACATAGGACTGGAAAAGATGAGATAAATTGGGGCCAGATTATATAGGCCTTTGAATACCAGGCTGAGAATTTGCTGTTCTTTTTGGTTAAAATGGGGAGTCACTGAAGGTTTTTGAGTAGGGGAGTGAACTGACCTTTGGGTCAATTACTCTGGCTGAAATGTGTAAAGTAGATTGGAAGAGGGAGCGAATAAAAGTGGAGAGACACCCTGGGAGGCTATTGAAACAGATCAGGTGACAAGTAATGAGAACCTGAACTATGGGAGTAGCAGTAGGACTGGAAAGAAAAGGATGAATTCAAGATATCTTTCATGGGTCAAATCTATGGGGCATAGTAACTAATGAGATCTGAGGGAGCTGTTAAAAAAGATTCTGAGATTTTTTTAAGCCTGAGTTACTGAGTAAGTAGGGAAATAAGGAGAGAAAGCATATTTGAGTGGTTGTAGGTATATGTGTGAGGGATATTGGTGGTGGTGATTTTTATGGTGGGTGGTTTGTGCAGAGGAGATGATGAGTTGGATTTTGATATGCTGTCCTTATGAGTGGTGGTGGGTAACAATTTTCAGAGAAATAAATAGAAAAAAATAATTCTAGTGTTAAAAAGACTGTACTTAGCCTATAGTTGACACTCAATAAATATTGACTGAACCAATCTTTATTAATTTCAATGGACATTTTTCACTCATTCACTCAATAGATATTTATTGAACAACTACTATATTTCAAGCACTGGTCTAGATAATGAGAGATATCATGGTTTTCAACGGAAATGATATTTCCTTTATGGAATACATAGTCTTCTGGAAAAGAGACAATTAAATAAGCATTTAAAATAAACAATTTGTGTATTGCTTTAGCTAAAGTACCACTTTATATGTAAGAACCTGTCCAAGTGTAGAATGTACGAGGGATGTTTCTCAAATGAATATTTGAATCAACTGAAAGATTGAGCAGGGATTAGCCCGGTGTAAAGGGGTGGGGTGGAGTCCAGGCAGAGGAAATCTCAGTTGCAAAAGGCCAGAGTCATAAAGTTGAGGTCTTCTGAGGAACTGAAAAAGATTCATTATAGTTGAGTAATAGAATATGAATAAAGAAAGATAGAGAATAGGTATGGGCCAGTTCATAAAGGGTCTTAACTACCTTTTAAAGACTTTGTATTAAGAACAATTAAGAATTCACTGAGGGCTTTGGGAAAGAAACAGCATGACCACATTTTCATGTTCTAAAGATTGATTAACTGTACACCCAGAGGAAAACTATTGACTGTGCCCTCAGGAGTTCACATATAAACAGATAGAAACAATGTAATAAGATAAGGCCTACTGAGTTAAAAATGCTATTTACATTAGCCTAGATCACTGACCTAGAGCCAGACATCCTGGAATATGAAGTCAATGGACCTTAGAAAGCATCACTACGAACAAAGCTAGTGGAGGTGATGGAATTCCAGTTGAGCTATTCCAAATCCTGAAAGATGATGCTGTGAAAGTGCTGCACTCAATATGCCAGCAAATTTGGAAAACTCAGCAGTGGCCACAGGACTGGAAAAGGTCAGTTTTCATTCCAATCCCAAAGACAGGCAATGCCAAAGAATGCTCAAACTACCGCACAATTGCACTCATCTCACATGCTAGTAAAGTAATGCTCAAAATTCTCCAAGCCAGGCTTCAGCAGTATGTGAACTGTGAACTTCCAGATGTTCAAGCTGGTTTTAGAAAAGGCAGAGGAACCAGAGATCAAATTGCCTACATCCGCTGGATCATGGAAAAAGCAAGAGAGTTCCAGAAAAGCATCTGTTTCTGCTTTATTGACTATGCCAAAGCCTTTGACTGTGTGGATCACAATAAACTGTGGAAAATTCTGAAAGAGATGGGAATACCAGACCACCTGATCTGCCTCTTAAGAAATTTGTATGCAGGTCAGGAAGCAACAGTTAGAACTAAACATGGAACAACAGACTGGTTCCAAAAAGGAGTACATCAAAGCTGTATATTGTCACCCTGTTTATTTAACTTATATGCAGAGTATATCATGAGAAACACTGGACTGGAAGAAACACAAGCTGGAATCAAGATTGCCAGGAGAAATATCAATAACCTCATATATGCAGATGACACCACCCTTATGGCAGAAAGTGAAGAGAAACTCAAAGCCTCTTGATGAAAGTGAAAGTGGAGAGTGAAAAAGTTGGCTTAAAGCTCAACATTCAGAAAACGAAGATCATGGCATCTGGTCCCATCACTTCATGGGAAATAGATGGGGAAACAGTGGAAACAGTGTCAGACTTTATTTTTCTGGGCTCCAAAATCACTGCAGATGGTGACTGCAGCCATGAAATTAAAAGACGCTTACTCCTTGGAAGGAAAGTTATAACCAATCTAGATAGCATATTCAAAAGCAGAGACGTTACTTTGCCAACAAAGGTTCGTCTAGTAAAGGTTATGGTTTTTCCTGTGGTCATGTGTGGATGTGAGAGTTGGACTGTGAAGAAGGCTGAGCACCGAAGAATTAATGCTTTTGAACTGTGGTGTTGGAGAAGACTCTTGAGAGTCCCTTGGACTGCAAGGAGATCCAACCAGTCCATTCTGAAGGAGATCAGCCCTGGGATTTCTTTGGAAGAAATGATGCTAAAGCTGAAACTCCAGTACTGTGGCCACCTCATGCGAAGAGTTGACTCATTGGAAACGACTCTGATGCTGGGAGGGATTGGGGGCAAGAGGAGAAGGGAACGACAGAGGATGAGATGGCTGGATGGCATCACTGACTCGATGGACGTGAGTCTCAGTGAACTCTGGGAGTTGGTGATGGACAGGGAGGCCTGGCGTGCTGCGATTCATGGGGGTGCAAAGAGTCGGACACGACTGAGTGACTGATCTGATCTGATATTCATTAGACAAGTATAAAATTCTATAGGAACACAGCTAAGAGGGCAATTTATATTATCTATAGAAAAGCAAAAGACAAAGTCACTCAGTCATGTCTGACTCTTTGCGACTCCGCAGACTGTAGCCTGCCAGGCTTCTGTTCATGGAATTCTCCAGGCCAGAATACTGTAGTGGATAATCATTCCCTTCTCCAGGGGCTCTTCCCAACCCAGGGATCGAACACAGGTCTCCCACATTGCAGATGGATTCTTTACTGTCTGAGCCCTTAACTATAGCAAGGGAAGTGTTAAAAAAGACTTAAGAAAAGGCTATTTTGAACTGGGCCTGGAAAGTTAAATAGTTGAAATAAATAAATACCCAAGTACATTTTCATTTATAACTTTTAAGATCTCTCATTTGTGTCTAAATACTTTTTCTGTCACCAGTTTTCTGTCATAGTGTTCGTTTTTTAATTTGTATTTCATGTTGTAAGTTTGAAATGTAAAGGTATTTGAATATGTCTGAGAGAAGCTACCTATCCAATTACCAGCTTATTCAAGTCACAACTATTTACCAAGTAGTGAAAAAAAGTATTTCAATATGTTAACAATTGGTCCACCTTTTTCAAGAAGTATCTATTTCCTATTGTTAGTGCCAGAGGTAAACTCAGTTCTCTGTCTTGTCTTGTACCTAGGGATTTGGCTCACTCCTCTGCCCTTCCCAGATCCCTTGCAATTAGGCTATGTTACTTGAGTTCAGTAGATTACCTCAATGGAATATCCTTTACTTCCAGACTTGACCTGGTAAAGGTCCCACAAGAATGGTAACATTTTTCTATCTTCACTTATTGGTTTAGTAAATGCAGATGGTCCAACAGAGGACTCCATAGAGGTCCCAGGATATGATGGGGCTGTAAAATAGGAGGAACTTGGGTGATTGAGTCACAGCTTGGATGACAGTTGTCTGTTTGTGAGCATCACTCAGCCATCATTAGTCTATGAATTTAGAGAGAAATTATTGTATTAGATTCAAGCCCCTTAAAATTGGGCATGGTTTGGGAGTTGAAAATTGGTTTCAAGTCACTGAAATGGGAGTTAACACAAATAGTGTTAATTTCCTTGACTAATATAGTCCTAGATCACTTCTTTAGTGCTTGTAAGACTTGGAGTGCTGCTCCAGGCGTTAAGTCTCTGATATGAGACTTTACTACTAGAACTCCTTGAGATTTTCTCCCCTTATCTCCGAGGATATAATATCTATTCTTTACACAGTCAGTGAGTATAGTACCAG
Source organism: Bubalus kerabau (assembly GCF_029407905.1). Lineage (NCBI taxonomy): Eukaryota > Metazoa > Chordata > Mammalia > Artiodactyla > Bovidae > Bubalus > Bubalus kerabau. The sequence goes on from NC_073631.1 coordinate 56,049,411, forward strand.
TGCTGATTCTTAGGAACTTTGGCTAAACCTTTGTAATGCCATTTATTAACTAGTCTCTGTGTGTGCTCAGTCCCTCAGTCATGTCCAGCTCTTTGTGACCCTGTGGACTGTACTCTGCCAGGCTCCTCTGTCCATGGAATTTTCCAGGCAAGCATACTGGAGTGTGTTGCTATTCCTTACTCCTGGGAATCTTCCCGATCCAGGATTGAACCCATGCCTCTTGCTTTTCCTCCTTTGGCAGGCAGGCGTTTTACCACTGGGAAGCCCCTAGTTGGCACCTGCTGCTAAGTCGCTTCAGTCGTGTCCGACTCTGTGCGACCCCATAGACGTCTGGCAGCCCACCAGGCTCCCCCGTCCCTGGGATTCTCCAGGCAAGAACACTGGAGTGGGTTGCCATTTCCTTCTCCAGTGCATGAAAGGGAAAAGTGAAAGTGAAGTTGCTCAGTCGTGTCCGACTCTCAGCGACCCCATGGACTGCAGCCTACCAGGCTCCTCCATCCATGGGATTTTCCAGGCAAGAGTACTGGAGTGGGGTGCCATCACCTAGTCCTCATGATTTAAAGATTCATTTTAGCTCCAAGTCCAATAACTTGACAGCTATTCTTGTTCTTGAATTTACTTCAGTTATAAAGTCCTTTACATTTTCCAAAGGAAACTACATTACTGTATTTAAGGCCTTGCACATTTTTAACTCTTCCAAATATATTCTTAGATTTTAAGTTACTTCAGTTCTTTAGGTAGCTTGTTGCTGAGATTTTTAACTGACTTCCCTTCTAGCTTCTGATTTTTCTTCTAAGTCGGTCCTAGTCTATAATAGTTTAAAAATCCCATCTTCTCATATCTAAGTTCTGCACCACCAGAGTTAAGTTGATGTGCTTTTACAATAAATTATTATTAGCTATGAATTAATTTCCTTAGTTTTGTTCCTATAGCATATCAAATTGTTTGAAATTTTCTATCTCTGTTTTGGAGGTCTGTCTTGTACACTTGCATCCAATACTTTGTTTTTCATTTTCTATCTGAAATACTCAACCATGTTGTCAGCTTTGTTTCTCTCATAATTTTGTCTACTTTTTCTTCTGCCTCCTACCTCCTAGGCTTAGATTTTCTGTCTTCTAAAACATGTATTTTTATCTTCTAGTTTTTGTATCTTCTCTAGTCTTTTCTTCACTTTCTTTTACTTCTGTCTTCACAGTTTTCTTCTTCAGATTTCTAATCTTCTTTCTCCAAATCCTGATCCTACTATTCCTAATTAATTAATTCCATCAACTTTAGCAAATAAGTCTTAAGATCCGGTAGTCTTCAAATGATGCAATTTTTACTGTGCTATGAATTTGAAGACATATTTCTTAAATTAATTAGTCTAGTTAATATTTATTGAGCAGACATTAAATCAAATGATGCATATTTTCTGCCTTGGTGTGCCAGACATTAGGTTGTGTGGTAGATAAATCACAAAAGGATTATCTCTTATAACAAGAATAGGCTTACATTGACATAAAACACAGCAAATGTTAGCTTTTTGTAGTTACAAACATTATCTGGTGAACAATGCTTATTAAAGAGATAGGTTCAGTATGACTTGGTTACACATAGATGTGGGATCAGAATTAGTATTAGCTTTCATAGATCTTTCTCAAATAACCAGGCACATTGTTAAGAAAACTAAAACTTGAAGTGTACAATAAAAATAAAAATTTTTTCTAGCCAAAAATTTTCAGCAAATATCACACTTTGCATTTAGATGGGATCAGATCAGATCAGTCTCTCAGTCGTGTCCGACTCTTTGCGACCCCATGAATCGCAGCACGCCAGGCCTCCCTGTCCATCACCAACTCCAGGAGTTCACTCAGACTCACGTCCATCGAGTCAGTGATGCCATCCAGCCATCTCATCCTCTGTCGTTCCCTTCTCCTCTTGCCCCCAATCCCTCCCAGCATCAGAGTCTTTTCCAATGAGTCAACACTTCGCATGAGGTGGCCAAAGTACTGGACCTTCAGCTTCAGCATCATTCCCTCCAAAGAAATCCCAGGGCTGATCTCCTTCAGAATGGACTGGTTGGATCTCCTTGCAGTCCAAGGGACCCTCAAGAGTCTTCTCCAACACCACAGTTCAAAAGCATCAATTCTTCGGCACTCAGCCTTCTTCACAGTCCAACTCTCACATCCATACATGACCACAGGAAAAACCATAGCCTTGACTAGACGGACCTTTGTTGGCAAAGTAATGTCTCTGCTTTTGAATATGCTATCTAGGTTGGTCATAACTTTCCTCCAAGGAGTAAGTGTCTTTTAATTTCATGGCTACAGTCACAATCTGTAGTGATTTTGGAGCCCAGAAAAATAAATCTGACACTGTTTCTACTGTTTCCCCATCTATTTCCCATGAAGTGATGGGACCGGATGCCATGATCTTTGTTTTCTGAATGTTGAGCTTTAAGCCAACTTTTTCACTCTCCACTTTCACTTTCATCAAGAGGCTTTTTAGTTCCTCTTCACTTTCTGCCATAAGGGTGGTGTCATCTGCATATCTGAGGTTATTGATATTTCTCCCAGAAGTCTTGATTCCAGCTTGTGTTTCTTCCAGTCCAGCGTTTCTCATGATGTACTCTGCATATAAGTTAAATAAACAGGGTGACAATATACAGCCTTGACGTACTCCTTTTCCTATTTGGAACCAGTATGTTGTTCCATGTCCAGTTCTAATTGTTGCTTCCTGGATAGGAAGACCTAAAAGCCTACCCAGGGTCTTCTTCATTCTCCCATTCAGTGTCGTGAATGGTTAACTCATGCAGGCCTGAATTGGAAACCCTGTTTGATGCCTACTGACTCTTTGACAGACACTGCACAATTTACATCACCTCTCTTAACCTCAAGAAATAATAGTACCTTATGCATCCGCCCTTACTCCCCTGCAGTTCTTTTTTCAATACAGCAGCCAAACTGATCCTATTAAGACACGTAAGTCAAATCAGTTTATGACTTTGCTCAAAACTCACTAATGGCCTTTCATCTCACTCAGAACAAATGTTCGTCTTTATAAGGATCTGCAAGGCTGTATGTGATTGGATAAATGCTTGACCCTCATTTTCTACCCCTCTCCGTGTTCACTCTGTTCCAGTTCACCAGCCTACTTGCTAATTTTAAAAACTGCCCAGTGGAAAACAGGGTATAAAAACATGCTTAGTTTCTGTCTCCTCAGCACCATTATTATTTCTGATAATATTCTGAGAGCTTCCATAATCTTCAGAATAAACTTTCCCCAGGTGGCACTAGTGGTAAAGAATCTGCCTGTTAATGCAGGAGATGCACAGGTGTGGGTTCAGTCCCTGGGTTGGGAAAATCCCCTGCAGAAGGAAATGTCAATGCTTTCCAGTATTCATGCCTGAAAAATTCTGTGGGCAGAGAAGCCTGGCAGGCTGCAGTCCTTGGGTCGCAGAGTCGAACATGACTGAGCACACAAAAACACAAATGCTTTTCATGTACCAACATGATGTCATTCAATCTTCATGACACCCTAAGGGGTGGTAATAATACCCAGTGGTTTTGAAGTGCAAAAATCACTGGAATCACACTGAATGATTCATACTTTCCTTCCACCAGTTATTAACTGTGACTTTGGGCAAGGTACTTAATCTGTCTTATCTCAGTTTCCTAATCTGTAAAATGAGATTAAAATAGCAGTTTCTATTAAATTGAGAGACAGTTATTAATTAATATTTGTAAAGTACCTAGAAGAAAGTTGAGCATATAGCATAAGTTTTTGCTAAACATTGAAATAAAAATGAATTCTTATTTTTTTCTTATTTTTTGTGCCTTAGTTTTATTACCTGTATAATAGGGATAGCAATATGGAATTTACTTCACAGGATTTTTGTGAGAATTAAATGAGATAGCCTGATTATAAAGCAGTGTCTGGTACATGGTAAACTTTCAATAAATGTTAGCTATTAATATTTTTATCATCATAAAAACATGGAGTTTTAGACAGATTAACTGCAGTATGCAAGGTTACATGACATGTAAACTGATGAATTGTGTCTTTTTCCAAGACTACTTCAGTGAGAGTGGCATTTTAGCCACAACCTTAAAGGCTTATAAGCATATTTTTTGGGTAAATATCCATTATTCAGTGAAGATTAAAAGCTTTCAATTTCTTTACACATGATGATGGATGTTTTTTGTTTTGTAGTAAGTTTTAAAAATTCATCTATGTTGTTCTTGTTTCCGCTTCTCAATTTGCTGATATAGCCTGATTTTCATTCTTGATTGTCACTATGTAGAAAAAGGAGAGGCAAGAACTCCCTGGAAGTTGGTGCAGGTTGGAGAGTACAAAACTGAATTTCTCCTTGCATGGAATGTTTTCCTCTCCTTACCATGACTTCATTCTCAGTTGCCAAACTGTATCACACAGTATGAGTTCTTGCTGAAATGGAGAAGGGTGGGGGTCATGAGACAGTCTTACAGACACCTGTGAATTCTGATCCAAGTGGATGTAGCTCAAGTAGTCACACTGATTTCAAAACTACAGAGACCTCCCACGCCCTCCTTTTTGTGTATTTATTTCTTTTGAATTTGGGATGCTCATTTGTGATAGACATGTAATATCAGTAAGCTAGGGTATTTCCAGATCATAAATTCTGTGCTTCTCATCCTTCATCTGCTCAACCACAAAACTCAATAATAAGCTACATCCCAAAAGAAATAGTTATTGCCAAACAACTCTAGGTAAGCAAAGACAGACAAGTGTATGTTTTAGAATGTTTTCATAGGGAAGCATCTGTAAAATGTTTGTGCACTGGGAATAACACAAGAGTTTACATAATTGTGCTGCTTATTTTCTTTTTTGGCAGCGAGGAAACACCCATGCAGCATATTTAAAAATATTTGTGTATTTCAGCTACATTTTCATTGGCAGTAGACACACAATCACAGTAACCAGGGTCAATCAAAATTCTATTTTCCAGCTGTTGCGTAAAAATGTGTAATCAAGCCACAGAAGTGTATCTGGATCCATGTATATGCATTCTTAACTTTCCCCTTTGTCTCATGAAGCATTCTACTGGAAAAACTGGACACATTTTAGATATCCAAATTAGGAATAATTTAAATGAAATGGCATCTCTATTTTATAAAATAAGTCTCATAAAAAGGAAAAGCACTATTTAATTCAGAAAAAGGAGGCTGTCCTAAGGAATACATACTTAAAGAAAGCATATGATTGATATGCTTTTTATTTATACAGTAGTACAATGTAGTAAAGAATAATGTATAATTCTGGAAGTTTTTAAATTTACAAAGTCCTTGTTAGAGAAAGAAAATGAATCAGTCTTTAGTTCAACTCTAAATTGAGTCTAATTTAAGATTCTTAACAAAGTAGGAACTGTGTGCACATGATGGTTAATCATGAGAAAAGAAGATGGAAACTTTGCTGATTCACATTATGTTTTAAAATATATAAAAATAAGGATACATGTATAGGGGGACATGGCGTTTAAAGGTAAATGATAAGCAGGCACGACTACTGAGAAGCTCATCTAACCACATATTCACAGGTAAAGTCTCTGTGGTCACATGAATGCTGTGATGAGTGAGATTTGGGGGATAGTCCAGCAGAAAACACTGTTCAGGGTTCCAGTCTCAAATATTAGTGGAGCAAATTGATGTGTTCACCATTTAATTCAGATTTTTTATATCTCATTTATTGTATGGATATCAAAATATAACTTGATCCTTCTGCCACCAAGCAGACAGGACCTGTGAGTAGAAATATGAAGACCCTGTTCATCAGCCTCTGCTTATCTCTATGGTGATAAATGCATGCTTGTTGCCTGGCAGACAATGCCCAGGCTACCAAACCAGACATTAGGCAGCTAGCACTCACCTAACAGTCACCATCGCACAGTGGAATATTGAAGCCCAAAGAGGAATAGTCGAGTGGTATTCACCAACAAAGACTGATTACTTAAATGAACTACTTTGTTATTTAATTAATTAACTGAATCTTTATCCCCAAAAGTTTTAGGCAATCTCAGAAAAATAAAAGAAAATCAAACAGAAGATATGAGTTACTGAAAAGTAGAAATCATTTTGCAAATATAAAACTAGGGAAAATGCAGACTTAAACACATTTTGAATGAGATTTTGTTATTAGATAAATGAATGTTCCCTCTATTCTTAGTGATTTAGTGCAATTGATGTTCCCTACCAATTCCAAATCAGTTAAATTTTGTTATATTCTTTGTATGTAATGAATTGTTTTCAACAGGATAATATTATTAATATAAATTAAATTCCCCACTCCCCTGTTTTTTATATTTACCCTTCTTCAGTAATTTGTTGAATAGATTTAAAGAGATTGCAACCCTGAGTGCCTATGGGGACCAGTCAGGTGATATAAGGAGTTAACCAGGCTTGACAGAGGCTTTGTTCTTCTGGACACCACATATGTAGTCAGAGTGGGCTGAGCTGATTTAGCCTAATCACCTGTTGCTTTGCAGATATTTGGGCACCTAATAAAACTTCTGAGTTTATTTTTATTAAAAGCTAGAAATTTGGATTTTTTTATTTGAACATGCATTTTAAATGTTATCAACTTATAAAAACACTTTATAAACTACTATATAGGTAGAATAGTACATGTTTTCTGGCTGATTTAGCAACTTGTGACGGTATATTTTGATTGTGATCAACTCATAAGGTCTGTATTAATCCTATGAAACCACACACACACACACACACAAACCTAATCTAATCCGGTGGTTGTTGGTAGGTATATCAGTTATGATAAGCAGAGTTATAGGCTGTGGTAGCCAAGAGCCACGAACTTAGCAGGCTTGCAAAAACAGAGGTTTATTTCTCCGTTGTGCAGTATGTTCATAATAGGTGAATAAGGAGGTTTTGTTTGTCATAGAGACCGAGACTGATGAAACAGTCCCTGTCTGAAACATTGTGCTGTGCTTAGTCTCTCAGTCATGTCAACTCTTTGCAACCCCATGGACTGTAGCCTGCCAGGCTCCTCTGACCCTGGGTTTTCTCCAGATAAGAATACCAGAGTTGGTTGCCATGCCCTCCTCCAGGGATCTGTAACATTGGGTAGAGAGAAAAAAGACAAGGAAAACCCCACAGTGACTTTTCAAATGACACGCCTCTTTTCAGCATGTATGTCATTGGCCAGAGCTAGTCACATAGAATTTGGTGAAGAGTTTGGCCTTGCTCAAAGAGAGTTTTGGCCTTCCCTTCAGCTTCTGACAGGAAAGTCTTTGTTTAGGATGAGCCCTGGCTATTTCTGACCATTTTAGCTGGGGGATGGCCATGTCAGAAATATCAACCATGTGATTTGTGTGAACATTGGGCCATGCAGTTATTAGTTGTCCTGGGGACTGAATTCAACCATTTGGCCATTCAATCTCTCATGCCTGTGTAATGAAGTTCTAATAAAAACTCTTGTGTGTTGGCACACACTGATACTGCAAGGATCATGGATACAAGGGCAATGGAAGCCTTGCATTGGAACCCTCTCAGCCTTTGCTCTATGACTTTCTTCTTTCAATTTATTTCCATCTCTATCCTTTCTCTGTAATAACTCCTAATGTGAGTACAGTAATATTCAGTGAATTCTGTCAAACTTGTAGGGAATTATCAGATCTCACAGTGGTTTTGGAAATTCAGGGAATTTGGTTTTGGTATCAGAAGTAAGGGAGTCTGCGCCCTAAAATGTCACAGTTCAATTAAATCTGGATTTCTGATCTCAACTCAGTTCTGTGGCTGGAATTTTATAAAGTCTCCTCAAGGAAGAGCAGCACAGGTAGGAAAACTGGGATATTTGTGAACTTTAATACAATATACAACAATGGACTTAAGGAGGGAAAAGTTACTTGTATTCAGCCATAAAGGATATATATGCGTCAGCCTAGTATAGAAAGTTGAGAAGTTTATGCTAGACATAGGGGCAGAGTACACATAACCATGGAGTGCTGGCACAGCATGACATGAGCAGAGAACTTACATGTAGTCTTTAGTTCCATAACCATTGGGGAGTGACAGGCCTGGGACAGGTAATAAGGGATTTTACATTGTTAGCAAGATAAAGGTGCTTAAGAATAGTCAGGACTGATTGGGAAGAGAAATCTTGGACTAGGTCAGCACTGTGAGGTCAACAGTGAAACTGGGCATTATGGGAGCCTCATCGAAGTAGGTCAGTGTGCAAAAGAACACTCAGAGCAGAGTCTTGCACAGAGAACCTCTAGGGAGGTTCTCTCTGTCCTGTGTGCTCACTGTTATTCAGTCAGATGGAACCTTATAGACTTAAGAATTTGAAAGTGCTGAGCAGAGCTAGTCATTCTTTTCTCACCAAGATCTTTAAAATGTTGACAGGTTTGGTCCCATTCCTCTGGGTAATTTAGACCTGTTTGGAGACGCCTGGTTCTCTGGGTATATGGGTTTTGAAGATGTGCCCTGAAGTCCAAGTGGTAATAACCTTTTTCTTTATGACCTAATAGCCCTGGGAAATAGAACCAGAAATGAACTGACATACTACTGTTTGAAATGAATAAAGTGAATTCTTCATAAAGCTATACTTTTGTAAAGTGTATTCCAATAACAGAATGACCCTTGTCTTAGTCCATCTGGGCCGCTGTAACAAAAATTATACAGCAGATATTTATTTATCACAGTCCTAACAACTGAGAGACAGATTCTATGTCTGGTGAGAGCTCATTTCTGGTTTATACTTGGCTGTCTTCTCATTATGTCTTCACATGATGGAAGGTGCAAAGTTGTTCTCTGGGGTCTCTTTTAAAGGGTACTAATCCCAGTCATAACTGTCTTCATGTCCTCATCACTTTCCAAAGGCCCCACCTTCAAATACCATTACATTGCAGGCAGACACTTTACTATCTGAGCCACCAGGGAAGCCCACATTGGGGATTAGATTTCACCATATGATTTGGGAGAGACACAAACATGCAGATTATGGCTGTGCTGTTCTTAAGACGGGCGCTTGAATATGAATTTGAGATAGTAGCCAGTTAATTTTTTCTTCTTCAATTACTATCTCCATTTGAGCTTCCCAGGGGGATTTACTAGGGAAAAGGAAGAAAAAAGATAAAAATGACAAATTCTTAGTTTCAAAGTTCAAAAAACACTTTCTAGCTATGAGAGAAATAGTTAATAGGTAACAAGTGGAAAATTCCATGGAAGGAGGAGCCTGGCAGGCTATAGTTTATGGGGTCACAGAGAGTCGGAGGTGACTGAACATAGCACATAGAACACATGTAATCTGGCAGAGTTTTTTTTTTTTTTTTTTAATCCAGACCATAAACCGCAAAAGGTCATAGAAACTCAAAGCTTTATCAGGAGAGTAGATTTGACAGTGTGAGTTTGGGGGATAGTAGATGAAGTGCTTAATTTTTCAGCCCCATCCTTTGTGGCTAGAAATTTATAGTAACAAGAAGGAACCCTTCCTTACATTGAAGAGCACAGAGTAGACGAGACTAGTGCTTGGCACTTACTACCAAGATCTCTGGCTCAAGTTTTTTCTACCAGAGTTGGTTAAGGCCAATAGTGATCTTACTGCTGCTGCTGCTAAGTCACTACAGTTGTGTCTGACTCTGTGCAACACCATAGACGGCAGCCCACCAGGCTCCCCCGTCCCTGGGATTCTCCAGGCAAGAACACTGGAGTGGGTTGCCATTTCCTTCTCCAATGCTTGAAAGTGAAAAGTGAAAGTGAAGTCACTCCATCATATCCGACTCTTAGTGACCCCATGGACTGCAGCCCACCAGGCTCCTCTGTCCATGGGATTTTTCAGGCAAGGGTACTGGAGTGGGGTGCCATTGCCTTCTCCAAATAGTGATCTTAAGTCAGAGTGATTCCCTGCTCCTGGCTCTCAGTCTTCCTCAGGCCTATATAGGCTTGAAAGATCAGCCAAATCTTCTAGGAGAGCCCACAAGAGCCCAGTTAGGGTGAGTGTATCCAGAGGGATCCTGATTTGCTTATGTTAATGATCTTTTTGTAGCAGTAAATTCACAGTGGACAGGTTCTGGTAGCAAAGTCTCTGTTGAGAAATTTGTTAACTCCAGTATGTTCTGGAATGGAAATGAGTTTCACTTAAAAGATCAGTTTTCATACTTCATGGTATGACAGATCAATGCCCCCAAATAGAGCTCTGTCTCACAGGTACTAATGCCTTGTGGAATTTAGCTTCTCTTCAATGGACAGATGGATAAGCAGAGCTTGTGAAAGATTTAAAATACTAGCTATACACTGATTACTTCCTCATTCTTGAATCCATCTTTGACTTTCTCCTGATCTCCAGACTTGTGTATCCAGCTGCCTGCTCAACATCTTTAAGTAGGTGCCTAATTGGAACCTCAAACTTGACATTTCCAAAACAGAAATATTTTTCATCTCTAGAACTGGCTACATAATTTGCAGGGCCCAGTGCAAAATGAAAATACAAAGCGTCTTGTGCAAAAAGTAGGAAAAAGTGCCATTAAAATATTAAAACAGAAAACTTTTTCCTTTTTTCCTATGCCCTCTCTCAACTTGTCATAGTGTTTTTTCATTTGTTGTTAATGTCATAGTTCCTCAAACATGAGGAATAATCGTCCATGAGTACAGACTATCACAGGGCCAGGAGAGATGACAGCAACAGGAACTAGAGGCAGTGCACGAGTCAGGACAGGATGGTCAAGCCAGGCATCTCTTATTCTTGTGGGTCACTACCTTTTCAAAGGGCACTGAAGCCTCCACACAGGGTGATGCTAGGTATCCAGAAGCGGGATGGCCTGGGGAAGTATGGGATGAACATACATCCTGGAGTAGAAGGTCTCAGAGGTCATGGACAAAGAAGGCAAGACTGAGCAGGACTTGGGGTATCTGCTAAGATCCCATCCTAGGGAAGAAAGGTGTCAGCAGAGGTCATAATCACATGTGATTTGCAGCCCCACTGTTCCATTGGACTTCATTTACAAAACACAAAATCAAAGATCCCTAAAATGTTCTCCACACTTTTCTTCTCAAATGTTACCTCCTTGAAGAGAGGTTCTGACTATCCTATTTGAGGTGCTTTTTTCTCTGACAAAAACTGGTGTGTCTTTTCTCACACCAATAAGCAATTCTCCAGTTCTCTGAAACCAGCTGGTATGAGTCCAACAATTCCTTTTAATTATGACACAAACTATCCAGAGTCAGCACAGAACCCACAGGTAGAAAGCTTGATTCCACAAGACTGCCTTTCACTCCAGATCCTGGTTGCAGTCCCAGGCCACCTGCAAGTCTGACTGATCAGCTATAAATTGGGGATTCTCATGACACAAAGCTAGTGGAGGTGATAGAATTCCAGTTGAGCTATTTCAAATCTTGGAAGATGATGCTGTGAAAGTGCTGCACTCAATATGCCAGCAAATTTGGAAAACTCTGCAGTGGCCACAGGACTAGAAAAGGTCAGTTTTCATTCCATTCCAAAGAAAGGCAATGCCCAAAATTGTTCAAACTAATGCACAATTGCACTCATCTCACATGCTAGCAAAGCAATGCTCAAAATTCTCCAAGCCAGGCTTCAGCAGTACATGAACCATGAACTTCCAGATGTTCAAGCTGGATTTAGACAAGGCAGAGGAACCAGAGATCAAATTGCCAACATCTGTTGGATCATCAAAATAGCAAGAGAGTTCCAGAAAAATATCTATTTCTGCTTTATTGACTATACCAAAGCCTTTGACTGTGTGGATCACAACAAACTGTGGAAAATTCTTAAAGAGATGGGAATACTAGAACTGCCTCCTGAGAAATCTGTATGCAGATCAAGATACAACAGTTAGAACTGGACATGGTACAACAGACTGGTTCCAAATTGGGAAAGTAGTACATTGATGCTGTATACTGTCACCCTGTTTATTTTTCTTATGTGCAGAGTACATCTTGCGAAATGCTGTGCTGGATGAAGTACAGGCTAGAATCAAGATTGCTGGGAGAAATATCAATAACTCCAGATATGCAGATGATACCACCCTTATGGCAGAAAGTGAAGAAGAACTAGAGCCTTTTGAAAGTGAAAGAGAAGAGTGAAAAAGTTTACTTAAAACTCAACATTCAGAAAACTAATATGGTATCAGGTTCCATCAACAATGGAAACAGTGAGAGAGTTTATTTTTTTTTAAGCTCCAACATCACTGCAGATGGTGACTGCAGCCATGAAATTAAAAGATGTTTGCTCCTTGAAAGAAAAGCTATGACCAACCTAGAGAACATATTAAAAAGCAGAGCCATTACTTTGCTGACAAAGGTCCATCTAGTCAAAGCTATGGTTTTTCCAGTGGTCATGTTAGGTTGTGAGAGTTGGACTATAAAGAAAGCTGAGCGCCAAAGAATTGATGCTTTTGAACTGTGGTGTTGGAGAAGACTCTTGAGAGGACTGCAAGGAGATCAAACAAGTCAATCCTAAAGGAAATCAGTCCTGAATATTCATTGGAAGGACTGATGCTGAAGCTGAAGCTCCAATACTTTGGCCACGTGATGCAAAGAACTAACTCATTGGAAAAGACCCTGTTGCTGGGAAAGATTGAAGACAGAAGGAGAAGGGAATAACCAAGGACATGGTTAGGTGGCATCACTGACTCGATGGACATGAGTTTGAGCAAGCTCTGGGAATTGGTGAAGGACAGGGAAGCCTGGCATGCTGCAGTCCATGGGGTCGTAAAGAGTTGGACACGACTGAACAACTGAACTGAACTGATGACTCTCCTTCTTCGATTCATAACTGCTAGAAGAGTTCACAGAGCTCAGGAAGACACTTATGTTTAGTACTTTGTTATAAAGCTGCAAATGAATAGCTAGTTGAAGATGTAAATAGAACAAGGTCCAGAAGAATCCCAAGCACAGGAGCTTCTTTTCCCATGGAGTTGGGATGTGTTATCCTCCTGGTATGTGGATTTGTTCCCCAGCCTGGAAGCTTTCTGAACCTCTTTATTCAAGAATTTTTATAGAGCCCAGTCTCCAGTTCCCCTTCCCCTTTCTGAAGCTAGGGAGTGGGTGGTTTCCAGTCACTTGGTCTTCCCAGTGACCAACGCAACCTGAGGCTACCTAAGGGTCCCATCCTCAGTTTTCTTATTGATATGAGCTCAAGTGTGTCTGAAAGTTGCTCATGGTATATAATAAAAGATACTCCTATCACTTAGGAAATTCCAAGGGTTTTATGAGCTCTGTGCCAGAAACAAAGACTAAAGCTACTTTTAATTATACAGGGAAACACATTATTCTCTTACCCATTCTCAGCTTTATTTTTCTTCCTCATATTTAGCACAACTTTTAAATTGATAATTTATCTGTTTATCAACCAGTTTCTTTTTTGTGTGTTATGACATTATTTGTAGTTAATTCATACCCAGTTACATGGAAAGAATATGTATTGCTGAACAGATATTTTATTAAAACAATTTTGCCTTTATTTACTCACTAAGAATATTTAATAGATAACTGTTTGTTGAACAAGTCCATAGCTATGTGAGGGATTATGGGGGAATATGAAGGTAAATCAGACAGAGTCCCCATCTTCACAGTACCCGTCATTAAAGGGTCACACGTTAAAATTTTAACAGAAATTATTGAACTTCATTGGGGAAAAAAAAGTTGCTTCTTTTGAGGAGATTGAGTCAATGACAAAGTATACCTAAGTTGAGCTTCAAAGAATGGATACTAAATATTCCAGTCCTTTTTTTCTTACGATTTTTTTTTTCTATATATAACTTGTAAGTTGTCTTAAGGTGCTAGGCTTATATGGACCAAGCTACATAATTGTGTCTAGATAACTTAGAATGAACACAATTTTTAAAGGGTGTACTAACAACGAAATAGGAATAACTGATCAGAAAAATTAATCTTAACCCATATTTTTCTTATGAAGCTTTAGGAATGCCTAGATGGATGGAAAATATAGTGTATTGTCTTAGTATTTGAACCAAAAGTAAAGGAATAAGTGCTGGTGTAATGAGAAATGTTAAGTGTGATGGACAAACCAGCTGAACAAACAGGCTGGGAATTTGTTTTATGAAACTCACCTTACAGAATTTCACCCAATAAAATACATGGGCATGGAGTATTAATTTTTTCTGTGTCTATGTATCATCACAAAAGGACCTTTTTAAATCATATTCTGGGTGCACACTTGGTCCCATTTGAACACAGTTTATGAACACTTACTTCCTTATTTGAATTCTACCTTTTGACAAACGGGCAAGAGTCCAAGCATGGTTAACTGTTAGTCTAATACAAGTAGACCTGAATCTTAATGCAAAACAACTCAAATTCACCAGAACTCCACATACTATGAAATTGTAACCTTGTATTTTATTTGGTTGTCCTCAGTTTAAGTCCATAAACTTTTCAAACTTAAAAATAGATACCTTTGAATACAACTGAATGGAAATACAAGTTATATGACAGCAACTACAATAAAAATCTCACTTCATTTTAATAAAAAAACAAAACAATAAAACAGAAGTTAGAAAAGCCATGTTTCTTGTAACCCATTGATTCCTCATTATGCAAGATTATCCCCAGAAGCCTGCACTCTAGCACTTTTCCCAGTTCTGACACAGATTTGGCCAGAAATGAAGGAATTCAGAGCAAAATGAATTAACTCTTTGCTGCTTTGCCAAATAAATATTTAAACTTTTTTTTTTTTTTTTACTCCTTCCTTCCTATACCTTCCAAGACATCTGTGAATGGAGTTAGACACAAATACTTTGTAGTCAAAGTCTGTAAATTTTGTCTATTGAGAGCAACACAACTAAGTTAAAATGCCCTTTGAGCAATTTAGTGTGTATCACTACTATTAGTTTTTCCAATATTTTAGAGGGGTAGTTTCCCTCTAAAATATTTTTGGATATCCTGCATCAAATCCCGAGTAGACAGTGTTTGCTCTATTTCCTACTTCCAGTTTAGTTTGCATTTTGTTACAGTTACTCCTGAACTTTCTATCCTTTAAATGTTTTGCTCTGGTAATCTTGTTAGAACTGTCTGTATTTTTAAGCTGTTAAGAATTCAAATAAAAACATCCTTATCTTACCTTTAATAATAAGTCGTACATTTGAAGCAAATGAATACTCATGTGTTACTTGTTCCTGCATTTACTGTTTTCAAAAAATAACGATAGCTGTTTGATTGGTGTTCATCAGCCCTCATCTGCTTCGTTAAAGCTGACGAGAGCTATCTGCAGATCACAGTCCTTGAGTAGATCCTGCAGAGGCAGGATTTAGCCAATTTACCAAACGGGAGTTTGCAGATTCTGCTGTTGCTTGCTAGTGTGGACAATCTCTTTGAAGTTGGAATCCCTAGGGACAAGTTTGAGAGGGTGCTGAGTTGCTTCAAATGGTATCATATTTAACACCGGAAAAAATCCATTGTGAAGGAACTGGCAGCACTGTACTGCTGTGCTGAGATGCTTTTTCTGAGAGAGTAGAATTTCGATAAAAGGACAGAATAACAATGTACTGTATTGATTTAACGTGGAAGACAACAGTGATTCTTGCTTATTTTTTTTTTTCTTTTTTTTTTTGGTATTGTTTTCTTGTCGATCCTTTTCACTTGAGCACTGTTTCCACATTTTTCCACTGTGAGCCCAGACTTGGATTAAATCACATGGGAAGCAAAGTTCCTGTATTAATTTCAGCTTGCTTTTGAAAGCATCAGCTCACAGGATAGAAGCTCATCATACTTCAGCTTGTAAATGCTCTGGCAGGCTTGGCTAGTCAACTTGCAACATTTCAGGGCTGCAAACCTCATTGCTTGTTGGTAGATACAGGAGACACAGTTCATGGGTATCAGGTTTCAATGGGGGAAAAAAAAAGTAGTAAGAAATGTTCTAACGCAGCAACACAAACACACAGATTTTTGTAAAGTGCAAGTAGATCATAAGTTGAGGCCTCAGAGAACTCAGTAATCAATTTAATATAAAATGACATGCAATTTATTTCTATCAATTTGCCTTGTTTGCTTTTTTAAAAAAATTTTTCCATCTTTTGTTTTAAAGAGCTTTTCGAAGAGGTGCTTGTTAAAGGAGTCTTTTGGCAGGTTGTTCCCCCAAACTATGGGAAGAAGTGGGAAGTAAAATGGAGATGGCAGAAGCTGAATGATGCCTTTAAATTGACTGACAACATCATTCCCTATTATTACTACCTTGTAGACTGCCAAAGAACTAATGTACTTCAGACATCTAATGTAATTAATTCAGGACCACAAGTCTGAATCACAAATCTACATGTGGATTCAGTAGGAAAAAGAAAAATATGGTCCGGAGGAGAAAAAATATCTTTTTGCACAGCTACCTCTAATTTTAAACAGGGTATAAATTAAACATTCTTTGATAATAATATGCAATGACAGCATAATCATATGCTAACATTTAATCACCTTTTATATACAATATTACCCTGATTCTTCTTTAAAATTTTATGTTGTATATTGCTGTACATTTTTCTTGCTGATTGATTCTCTTTATTACTACTGATTTTATTTATGCTGCTAATTTTTTTTTCCTAAGCATATATTTTAATGAGTAGTTTTGTTCCGCTAACGTCTACAGAATAAGAGAATTCAGCACACCTGCCTAAATAAGATGCTTGAGATCACTGAGGAAAGAAATTGACATTTTACTTTACCCTCAGCATGGAGCCGGGGGCAAAGTTTGATCTGAAAACTTGCAAATTAACCAAAACTGTCACTCAGGAGTTATGGGCCTGAATGCTGCAAAATATGTTCTTTGAAGTCCTCATTTCAGCAAAATTATTAAAAACTTTATATCTAATTAAAATTGTAACTGCATTCCCATTTTTCAAAATCTCTATATCCTCAGGGCCAATTGGGATGAGTGAATCTGCACCCTCCTCTCTGAGCAGGCTGAACTGCTCCTACAGCAATATCAGATCATTACCATCTCCCCAGCTGAGAGGGAGCAGCCATTATCATGCAGCATTATTAATCTTCTTGTCTTATCAACTTGCAAATCACAAGCCATTGAGCCTTATGGCATGGTTCTGGGTCCATAGTTATTCATTTTGTAGGTCTACCTAGCCTTTGAGTCTCCTTAATCACCTGAAGATTGTCAGTCTCTTACCTTGGCCTGCCCCTGTGGCCCTTCTCAGCTCCTGTGAAACGTCCATGATGTTCTTTCTCTCTCTCTCTTTCTCAAGAGAAAAAAAAGAAAAGACTTTTATTTAAAAGAGGGAGAGAGAGAGTGCACAAGAGAGAAAGAGAGACAGTAAGGAGGATAAATTTCATTAATGGATGTGAATTAACATCCTACTGCCAAGAGCTGACCCTTTCTCCTGACATGTACGTCTAAGTCATTCTTGTCACTCTCTCCCCCATTAATATTCTGAAAAAGACAGTACATTGAAGAGAATAGAATGAGATAGTTCCCTTAAACAGGCACTGTTGACCTTAGGTTGGGGATTTTTCTTTAATTTGCTTTTCTTAAAAATAAAATATTAATCATATTGGAAAAGGCGAGCAGAGTTCCTCTACATTTTTTCAATATATTCCGTTTTAATATTGCACTCATTAAATTAAGTCATTGAACATTTTGAACATTTTTAAGTGCCAAAAGAAGATAGAAATGTAATTTCCAAGAGAAAGTAGATGAGACAGGCTGAGGTACCCTTGTGACAACTCTTATTTCTGCCAACCTCAATGTACATGCCATAAACACTGGTCTTTGGGGATCTTAAATGCCTCCTGATCATTTTAATATTGTAAGTTTTTAATTTCATGAAAGTACAATATTCCAACATGATTTTCAGCTCTTAGCAAAATTTCAATCACAGGGTTTCTAGAGCCAGTCAGATGTTATGACTGCTATTATTAAAGATTTTAGTTTATAATATTGGTTGATGACTGAATTTGGGTGAGACACAAAATAAAGGAAAATGAATATTTGACCTAGATTTTTAGAATAATGCAGATATATTTAAGTTCACGTTATATGTAGATATTCTATTAACTATCACTATCATATGTAATAACTTTATGACTTTGTAATTAAAATCATTTTGCCCTGCAAAAATAATATTATATGCCTATAATCACCTGGAAAGAACCTTTGCCCTTTTATCATTTCGAAAAGAAGGTCATTTAGATGAGAAACTGTAATATGAATTTGGAAAGGACTGGTACAGTGGATTAATGCACTGGCTTTTTCATCTCTGGAGGCCCGTGTTAAAAATGTGACTTAGGACACTTGTGAAATGAATTTGATGGTAGTCATGAAACCCTTAAGTGTGCCTGAGTATACATAATTATCTTAAAACTTAAAGATGTAACTAATTAACAAACTGGCCGCAAAACAGCAAAAGGCTCTACTTTAGAATTAAGATATATTTATAGCTCTTTCTGAGGATTCTGATATTTTCAGGAAGCATACAGCCCTTACACATTATTTATGATTTGAGCTAAATTTGAAATGGCTAAATTAGAGAGAAGGTAAATTTAGGTCCTTAAATAAGAGTTCTTTGGTTTCTTATTTTAATTGTCTTAGATTGGACAGGAACTATTAATATTAGCTTAGCTTTCAGTTAGATAAGTATAAAGTAGAGTAATTTGCCAATACAGCCAATCAGGCAGATTCTTCTCTAATTCTATAATTTTTCTATGGATTAGGTAGTTTTATATAAGTTGGAAAATAAACACTCATATTTCATTTTATCAGGTTAAACACAATCGGGGAAAGTAGGGTAATCAGAATTTAGTGAAATATTTAACCGTATGGTTATTGGGTTGGAGCTAACTACTTTCAGTCTATTATTTGTAAATTCTAGGACAAGTATCTCCTCATAACTGTAACTGATTTTTTCATTCATACAACACTTAACATAAGCTTCTGGTATAATGAATGATATAACTTGCATTCTCAGTTGCTACTGCTGCTGCTGCTGCTGCTAAGTCATGTCAGTCGTGTCCGACTCTGTACGACCCCAGAGACTGCAGCCCACCAGGCTCCACCGTCCCTGGGATTCTCCAGGCAAGAACACTGGAGTGGGTTGCCATTTCCTTCTCCAGTGCATGAAAGTGAAAAGTGAAAGTGAAGTCGCTCAGTCATGTCCGACCCTCAGCGACACCATGGACTGCAGCCTTCCAGGCTCCTCCATCCATGGGATTTTCCAGGCAAGAGTACTGAAGTGGGGTGCCATTGCCTTCTCCACAGTTGCTACTATTTGAGCTTAATTTCTCATGTAGAGGGCTTCCCTGGTAGCTCAGCTGGTAAAGAATCCACCTGCAATGCAGGAGACCCCAGTTCAAACTCTGGGTTGGGAAGATCCCCTGGAGGAGAATATGTTCAAATCCTCAATGATACAGATTAATGTTGTGATGCTGTCTTCTGAAGGAATTATGTTAGCTTTTTTTTTCCCCTTGAGGATCAGGGATTATTTATTCAACAAACATGTATTCAATGCATACCATGTGCCAGACACTCTCCCCAGTACATAAGATACATCAAGAGAACAAAACAAAGACGTCCACCCTCATGCAGCTAATGTTGCAGTGGGCAGAGACAAACAGTAAATAATAAACATACTATGTAAATGATATTGTATTTTACAAGGTGCTAAGTGTTAGAGGAGAAGATAGAGCAAGGTTAAGGCAGTTGGGGATGCAAGAATGTGGAATGGGGGTGGTAGGGAGCAAGAGAATGATTGTTGTATTAAAATAAGAAAAATGAGGAAGTCACCCAAATGGCAATCTAGAGGAGAAACATTCCAGGAAAACGGAATAAAACCATTGCATGGTTTATGCAGAAGAGTAACATGATCGAAGTTATATTTTTAAAGGATTAGTCAGGTTACTGTGTTGAGAAAAGATTGTAGATACTAGAGTAGTGACCAAGACAAGAAAGAGCTTGACTAAACTTTCAACAGATTTCTACCTGACTATGGCTCCTCACCTTCCTTTTCTTAGAGCATTAACTTTAGAAAACTTGCAGCTGTAAACTCTTCCTCAGACCTTTTGAGATGTAAATCTTTTCCTGGCCTCTTGCCAGTTTTACAACCCGGAAATGTCTTTCTCAAGGCTCTGGGAGCCTTCTCTTTGAGATGTACTCATCAAGAAGAGGGTGTCCCTATCGCCCAGGCTCTGTGGGAGGGCAGCAGCCTAACTTGGATAAGCACCAATTAGCAAACACAGATGATCTAATCACTTGACAGCCACCCCCTGAGCTTCTGCAAGACTTTTCCACTAGCTCATTCTAGTGCTTACAAGTTCTTCTGCTTTTTGTTTCAGCAGAGTTAAAGTTGAATTCAATATGCTTCCATATGGAAATAGTCTTGAATACAAGTCTTATTTGTCTTTTTCAATGAAAAGTTTCTTTTCTAATTCAAACAGAAAGATCTATTTGGAGGCTCCTAGGTTTTCTAGGCAAGAGATGATGGTGGTATAGATGTGGGTGATAGTAGTCAAAATACACTTTAAAGCTAGTCTTTACTCATAGAATTGGCAAGAGGAAGGAATATGAAATCAGGTACATCTCCTGGGTTTTTGACCTCAATGACTGGAAGGAAGGAATTGCTGTCTGTATGAGAAGGTAGGTTATGGATTAAGCATGTCAGCATGCTTGTCTGAACTCACCTTGAGTCCTTGTACAATTGAAAGAAAGCATTTAAATCTTCATTTTCAAAGCAACAGTTTCTCATTGGAGTCACTTGTTCATGCAAACCATTCGTACTATTTTTGTTTTAAAAGAAGAAATGTATTGCTTTGAATGATTCAAAATGCTCATTTTCATTAGTACCAGGAATAATTTTATTTAGTTAATTTTTATTATGGATAAGCATCATGTATAAGGCTGGAGAACATCAGCCAGCTATGTTCCAAAGGTGAGTTTAAAGAACAACCTATTAACTAAAGCCATAAAGAATGTGCTTGTCAGAGAACTATAATCAATATCCCATGATAAACCTTAATGGAAAGTTATGAAATATATATAAGAAAAAGAATATTTATACATATAAAATTGAGTCATTTTGCTTTATTATGGTAATTAACACAACATTGTAATTCAGCTTTACCTCAGTAAAAAAAAAAAAAAAAAGAAAAGAATGTGCTTGTGACAGGAGTAGCAGAATTAAAACAGAGAGTTTTGATGAATGATCTCCGGAGGCAGGGCTGATGGTAGAGTTGATATTACAGAACTGGGC
Source organism: Bubalus kerabau (assembly GCF_029407905.1). Lineage (NCBI taxonomy): Eukaryota > Metazoa > Chordata > Mammalia > Artiodactyla > Bovidae > Bubalus > Bubalus kerabau. The sequence continues at coordinate 56,070,598 of NC_073631.1, forward strand.
TTTCTGATAATAGTGGAGATGTTAGCATTTCATTAGCAGAAGGAAAGGTAAAAGCTGGGAGCAATTGTTGTGAGGTATAGAAAGGCTGGAGTATTAACTAGAACAATATAACCTGCAAGGAGAATGATGGTCTTAGGGGCAAGGTTTATGAACAACCAACAAGAATAATGCTCAATTTATATAACTGAGAGAAATCAAGAATAGGTGATCAGGAGACTGAAAACCTATCTCCAAATACAGGAGTTAGGACTTCAAAATATGGATTTGAGGACACAATTCATCTCACAGTAGTACCCATTTATGGTCTTCCCCAGGGCTGTATTAATGCTCTCATCCTCTGTTGTAAAATAGTCTGATGGGTTCTGAATGGTCTTCATATTCCTACAGAGAAAAATGCCAGTTCACTGTATCAAGTCCATTCTATTAATTAGACCTGATTATCAAGAAATCTTGAGTACATTGGAGGCCCATGAGTGATAAGTACATGCTCAAAAGGTTAGGAGATAAACTCAACAAAAGGATCCACACCATAGTGAGATCTTTAGGGATCCATGGTATAGGGCATAGCACCATATACCTTTTTAATAAGGTTTAATAATTTCTCTTGATAAAATTTACATTAAATAAATGTTTTAATTAACTCAATTAGCCATATTTTTAAAGAACCCTAGAAAGAAATAATACTAATTTATCTGTTAATAACTGATAATTTTGTGTAAATTTTAACCCAATATTGTTGTTAGTACATACTATACACTCCTTGGAGAAAGCAATGGCAACCCACTCCAGTACTGTTGCCTGGAAAATCCCATGGGTGGAGGAGCCTGGTAGCGTCCATGGGGTCGCACGAAGTCGGACACGACTGAAGTGACTTAGCAGCAGCAGCAGCATACACTCCTAACCCTTGGAATACAAGAAAATAAAGCTAAAAAGTTTGAGAACAATGTTGGCAGATGCCAACTGATGCCTACTGGTAGAAAAAAGAACAGACTTTTGCCAAATTCCAGAGACTTTCATAATAAACACACTTTTTAGGCATACAAATACAACCAAATGTATGGAAGAAGTTGCATGTCTCTCACAGTTTTATAAAGAGCTATTCATATCTCTATCTTCTCATACTGGCCACAGGCAAATTTCTCTGAGCCCAAACTAAAGCATTTATTATTCTGTTGGAGTCTCAGAAGGTATGTATTCTGAGATCCAAATAAGATTTAGAAAATTCCTCCTGATTTAGTCTTCAAATGTCAATTATTTGTAGTAAACCAATTTTATTTTTATTCTCAGTGGAAAAAAAGCAAATAAAACACTTTACATTTAACCAAAGAAATGTTTGTATCATAAAGTGCTAACAGCAGAGGAAGTAATAAATGGAAACTCTACTTACAAATCATATGCTTCTGCTTTCTTACATGCCCTTTAGAACAGTTGGTTTATTGGTTAACAAAAATAGTTCACTCAAACTAATGTTTTGAAATTATTTTTAAAAGAGAAACACTAACATTTTTTGATCCTTGACAATATAAATATATTGTGAAAGAATTCAGGTTAGTAGCTTACAGATAGACATTCTTAGTATGCATATGTTACTTTGCTTGTCCTTCTCTCATTATCCCTATATAAGAATGATATGTAATGAAGTTATGAAAAAGACTGGATACATGAGATACCATATTTCCTAGATTTCCAGAAGACAGCAAACTCAATGCCTATTAGAACTGGTTCTTACATTTTAAATGTGTTTTCTAGGAGAAATGGTTTTAGAAACCTTTTTTGGGTAAATTACTGAATGATTTAGTCAGATCTTATGACTAGTGAAATTGTAGCATCAAGGGACTGATAAAATGTGTATCTGTACATACATGAGAGAGAGTAATCTTTCATAAGTTTCCATTAAAGTATTTTGCAAGGGATATTTGGCAACTTAGATCAGGTTTTTTTTTTTCAGTGACTGTCCAATGTTTATTCTAAAATTTTCCTTTTTGTATATTAATTTCATAAAAGTCATTTCTAGTCTCCTGACTTACCTACCAATAATGTGGCAAAGTCCAATTTCGTATCTATTGTCAACATTCACTATTTGTATTATGAAGTATGGAGGAGTGATCAGAGTATGGGCAGTGAGAGTATGGGAGAGGATAAGGACCATAGTATGCAGTGAATTAGTAGTGAAAAGTATCATGTGTAGAAAGACATCGTTAACAAGATCCTGTTCATTCATTTGACTTATTTAGTACACTCCTGATAGAAGCCATGTATTGTCCTAGGTCTGGGGTTATTGTGATGAACTGAAGGAGGCATAACTTGGCTGTCATGTAGCTTACAGCCTAACAGAGGATCATTGCTTGAACGACCATTCAGCATTCAGAAGCAGGATACTATTAAACTTATGATGAAAGAATATGACTTGGACTGTGGGTTCAGGGAGCATTTTCATGAGAACATTAAACGAGCTAAGATTTGAATGATATATATGGATGCACAAGGGGAAATTTGTTGGATGAAAGAGAGAACTAAGAAAAGGAAAAAAACATATGGAAAGAGCCTAGGGCATGCAGGGCACTGATGGAAGGTTTAAATTTAAGGCTAGAACAGGGTGGGCAAAAAGGAGAGTGTCTTAAGATAGGGTTTGAGAAACAGGCAGGAACTACACCACACAGGGTCTTGTGTTCCAGGGAAAGATTTAACCTTTATCCTAAGACCAGTAGTAAGTCGGTGAAGACTTTCACTATATCTTCATGTAATAATTTAGTGTATATGCCATGTTGCTGTAACAACAAAACCCTAATATATTGCTTCAAGTAAGATTGAAGTGTTTTTTTTTTTTCTTTTTCTCTTGTCTATAAGAGTCCAAGGCATACAGGTAGTTCTATTCCAAGGAGCCTTCCACTGACCCAAGCTGGTGAGCCACTCTGCCAGCCCTGTATTTCTGCTTCCTTGTATCCTCCAGATTTCTATTTCTAGAGAGTAGGAAGGGAGAAGAGAAAGTTAAGGTCAAAAGTCTTTGTCTTTAACAAGCACATAATAATTCCATTATATTTGACCTGAACCAAATCACATGGTAAAATATTAATTTTCTGTAAAGATTATTTCCTTTCAGATTGTTTAATGGCCATGATATAGGCATTTACTTAAGGATGGCTAGGAGCAGGGAAGATATAGTAAACATTTTTCAAATATTCTGAAGCTCAGTTTAAAAATGGGTGACATAAATGTGAGTTAATCAGAAAACATAGGAACAGTCAAGTGTTGACAAACTCCAATAATTTGCAGTGTCTTTTCTGAATAAAGCCTTCACTGTCAAATGTGATTTGACTAAAGTTCAATTACCATCTTAGACACACAACTTAGAAAAACTGTGCATCTACAGCTGACATATCGATGAAGACTTGACATAAAGAGTTATCAACAAGACAGCTACTAAGTAGGATTTGGGATGGGACTACAGGGAAGAGTTCAATTTTTCTTATCAGTGTGACTGAAAAATATGTTGGCTCCAGTGAAAGAAGATTTGGGAGAAAAGATAATGAGTTCAGTTCAGTTACCAAATTCAACAAACAATTCCTACATCCCTTTTCTGAGTTACTGGAAGTACAATGATGAAAAACACACAATTTCTGGAAAGATAGTTGTATAATTAACTGTCATGGTAGGTAGTTATATTAAGCTATATTCATGATATGGTTGCTAAGTAAAACAGAATAATAAACTGTATTAAAGAAGGAAATTTATTGCAAGGAGGAGAATTTGAATGGTTAATTTGAATCATGAAATATGAATTACAACTTCTCCAATAGACGATGAGGAAGCATTTTATCAAAAGGGAATTACATGTGTTAAGTTGGAAAAAAATCATATGAAGTATCATTCGTTCATTTGCCAAATATCCAGGAACTCTTTTAGTTCTCTGGAGATATAAGTAATACAGTAAAAAAAAGAAAAAAAAATCCCTAACTTCGTGGAGCTTATTGTCTAGTGGGAGAGATACAGAATAAGCACATAAACTAATTAAATATGAGAAGTGCTATGGAGAAAAAGAAAACATGAAAGGGAAACAGATTACTGTGTGCTGCTTGCATGAAAAGAAAATGATGGTGTTTTGAATTAGGGCATTTGAATTGAGTAAGTATAAGTGATAAGGTGATATTAGAGTAAGATACCTGAAGGAAGGGAGGAAGCAAGCCATGCAGTTATGGAATATGTGTATGTGTGTGCACGTGTGCACATTCACAGCTGGTTGTGGGGTTCACAGGAAAAGGTAATATTAAGTGCAAAGTCTATGAACTAGGAATGGCTTTGATGACGTTTGATTCATTGGAATGGAATGAACAAGAGTGAAAATGTAAATGTTGAGAAAGGTGGATCAGAAGGGGTAATAACATGTAGGGCCTTGTAAGTAATTGTTCAAACTTTGCCTTTTGCTCTGAAGAGTGACAAGTTTATTTTAGGATTGAAAGGGTTCTCTGTGGCTGCTATGAAAAAAATTTATGCAGAAAGTAAGGATGGAAGGTTTTCAGTTAGAAGGTTGCAAGAACAATCCAATATGGCTTGATTGATAAACTTCATGCTTTTTATGTTCTTCATAAAAAGAACAGATGAGAGTTGAACTTAGAAGTGTAGCTGAGGCCAAATAACAATGTCTCTTGCATACTAGGCATAATAATTAAATCTGGTCTAGTACAGTGAAGAACTATTAAAGCATTCTAAAAAAGAAAAATCTGATCAGCTGGCACGAAACACAAATTAATCCAAGTTCTATACTATCATCCATGCTCTCAACATCTTGGTTTCTCTCTTTATGTGAACCTGTTTTTCACATATCTGCATTCGCCAAGAAACATAGCTGCCAACAGACCCTGGCCTTGTATCTCACACTTTGAAAATTAGTGTAACTAATCTCTATCTCTTCCAAATTAAAAAGAAATAATGGAGTATGTATGCATTTATCTTAGGCCATGGAGCAGAGTCTATTAATGGGAAGGTTCTACTATAACCCTGTTAGGAGTTCTGTGTCTTCTTAGGATATAATAAGCAGGAAGGAATGTCACATCTACCTCACAGTGAGAAAAAGCTGGATAAGCTACAAAGAATAACTTTTTAAAAATTCCTTAGAGATCTGAAAGACAGGGAAACTGAGTAGCCTGAAATCTGAGGATGAATATGCTCTTTTAAGAAGAGAGATGATGCACAGATGATCTTACCTTTGCTGAAATATTAGAAGAAATATAATGACTGTCATACAAATCATTAAGAAGAAATCAGTTACATTGTTGACAAATTTCTGAAGATAGAGTATGGCTAGAGTGACAACATAGAACTTATGTGAACCCCAGACACAAGGCAGGTTTTGTGCAAACTCACAGGCTCTCTTCTTTGACCCCCGATAGGTGCTGATGGGAAAGATTGGGAGCAGGCAAGACACTAGAGAAAGTTCCCTTCAGTATTATAGGCAATGAGAAAGGATAATCTATTTCTGTAGGAAAGGAACAAAACTTCACTCCTCACCTCAAAACTCCTCTTTAACAGAAACAAATAAAAAGGTTCAAGATAGAGAGAGAAAGAAGAAGGAGAAGAAGAGAAAGATTAGAAGAAGAAGAAGAAAAAAAGTCCTTGAATAGACAGTGGCTAGAATTACCCCAAATAATGAAAGATATCAAACCACATTCTCAGAAAGTTTGAGCACCTCTAGCAGGATAAATATGATCACACACACAAACACATGAACACACACACACACACACACACACACACACATCTATTAAGGCACATCCTATCCAAGCTACTAAAAATAAGGGATATTGTAGAAAGGAAATAATGAAGGCTGATAGAGTAAAAATGACCGAGCATATAAAGAGAGGATTATATTATATATTAGGATTCTTGTCAGAAAATGAAAGCCGAAAGAATAGTAGAGTGACTTTTTTTTTAAGTGTTGAAGGAATAAAGAGGGCTACCTGGAATCCTATACTAGGTAAAAATTTCTTTCAAAATAAAAACTACATAAAGAATCATATATCAAAGTTTGTCATACTGTATTAAAAGCAAGATCCAGCTGTTGGCTATATACAAAACAGTTTATTTTCAAACACAAATAGATTGAAATTGAAAATATGGAAAAATACATATGATATAAATGATAATGATAATGGCGGTGGCCATATTTATATTGGATAAAAATAGACTTTAAGAAATGTTACAGGAGACAAAGATAAGTGTTTAGTAGTGATAAAAAGGTTAATATATCAAGAAGATATAACATTCATACACACATATATATACACCTTATAAAAATATATACTTTATATGTTTTATAAAAAGCATAAAATAAAAAATGTAATTTAAGAGACAAATGATGATTATAGTTGGTGATCTTAATACTCGCTTCTCAGTAATTGACAGCATCACTAAATTGAAGACTAATAGGAATATAGAAGAATTAAACAACACTATCAACAACTTGTAGAACATTCCACCCCATGCTCCATAAAAGAAAAACTATATATACACTGTGGGTTTCATCAAAGTTTAAATCCTTTCCTTCAAAGTGGTCATTAATAAAAGGAACAGACAAGCCGCATACCAAAAAACTATTTGTAAATCATGTATCTGATAAGTACTGTATCCAAATATATACAAATTTTGTGATTTAATAAAAAGACAAACAATCCAATAAAAATTGGACAAAAGATGTGAATAAATACCAAAGATAATATATGCATGGACAATAAGACAAACGAAAAGATACTCCACATTGTTACTGAATAAGGAAATGCAAATTATGACACAGGATAGCACTACATACCCACTAGCTGCTCCAGGAGACAGGCATTATTGTTGTTGAAGATAGAGAGAAAGTGGATCCTCAAATATTATTGTCAAGAAAGTAAAAGGAGACCTAACTTTGGAAAGAGCTTGATACTGTCATACAAAGTTAAGCATGCTCTTATTATAAGAGCTAACAATTCTACTCCTATGTGTTTATCCACGAGAAATGAAACCATATGTTCACACACAGATTTGTATTTGTATATTCATAGCAGCTTTATTTTTATTAAACATAAACTGGAAAAAATCTAAATGGCCGTCAACTGGTGACTAGCTAAGCAAAATGTGATACATTCATACAATGGCACATAAGTTAATAATGACACACAAGTTAAAAAAGAAACACCTACTGATGGAAAGCAGCAACATTATATCCTCGGTAATATTATGCTAAGTGAAAAAAGCCAAAATTAGATGACTCCATATTCGTATGATTACATTTTTATGAAATTTCTTAGAAAAGGTGATGTATAGACACAGAATACAAGTTAATGGTTTACTGGGAATAGTGGTGGAATGGGGGAATTGATTGCAGTTGGTCATGGGAAGGAATGTTTTGGACAATGGAAGTGTTCTTAAGCTAGATTGTGCTTATGGTTGATGACTAAAGTTACTAACCTTAATTGAACTGAACACTTCAGATGAACTTAACAGTACATTAGTTATACCTAATGGGAAAGTGAAGAGGAACTAAACAGCCTCTATATGAAGGTGAAAGAGGAAAGTGAAAAAGCTGTGTTAAAATTCAACATTCAAAAATTTAATATCAAGACATCCAGTCCCATCACTTCATGGTGAATAAGGAAAAAATGGAAACAGTGACAGACTATATTTCCTTGGGCTCCAAAATCACTGTGGACAGTGACTGCAGCCATAAAAGTAAAAGATGCTTGCTCCTTGGAAGGAAAGCTATGACAAACTTCGTGTGTTAAAAAGCAGAGGCATCACCTTCTCAACAAAGGTCCATATAGTCAAAGCTATGGTTTTTCCAGTAGGTATGTACAGATGAGAGAGTTGGACTGTAAAGAAAGCTGAGCACCAAAGAATTGATGCTGTCAAACTCTGGTGCTGGAGAAGAGTCTTGAGAGTCCCTTGGACAGCAAGGAGATCAAACCAGTCAATCCTAAAGGAAATCAACCATGAATATTCATTGGAAGGACTGATGTTGAAGCTGAATCTCCAATACTTTGGCCTGATGCAAAGAACTGACTCATTAGAAAAGATACTGATGCTGGGAAAGATTGAAGGCAGGGGAAAAAGGGGACAACAGAGGACAAGACGGTTGGAAGGCATCACCAACTCGATGGACATGAGTTTGAGCAAACCCTGGGAGACAGTGAAGGACAAGGAAGCCTGGTGTGCTGCAGTGCACAGGGTTGCAAAGAGTTGTTCATGACTGAGCAACTGAAGAACCATAGTTATACTTGAAGAAATCATTAAAAAAAAAAAAAAAAAAGAAAGGTTTTAGTGAGAGGGCTTCTTTGGTGGCTCAGACAGGTAAAGAGTCCTCCTGCAATGCGGAGACCCAGGTTTAATCCCTGGATCAGGAAGATCCTCTGGAGAAGGGAATGAACCCACTCTAGTATTCATGCCTGGAGAATCCCATGAACAGAGGAGCTTGGTGGGCTATAGCCCATGGGGTCACAAAGAGTCAGATATGAATGAGTAACTAACACTCATTTTCACTATCTAATTCTACCCAATATCATTTTCTTGTCTTCTCTTTGGCTTGGATAACGTATCCTCTTCAATGCATTTCTCTACTGGAGAGGTATAGGATCAGCCACGTTCCCCCGCTACGTCTCTCACTTATTTAATATAAAGGGCAAATCACAATAAAATAAGCTAAAACAAAGACTGATCCAGGTATTACCTTTAGAAACTGTAGATATTAGCAAATATTTAGCCACCTTTCCATAGCCTCTATATCTTTCTTAAAATTGAACAAATAATGATGGCTTTAAGTAGTGAACTGTTGTCAGTCATTAGTGAGAAAATAATATGAATTTAAATGTGTGTTTGTGTGCTCACTTGCTCAGTTGTGTCTGACTCTTTGTGAACCCATGGATTGTAGCATGGCTCCTATGCTCCATGGGATTTCCCAGGCAAGAATACTGGAGTGGGTTGCCATGCCTTCCTCTAAGGATTCTTCTCAACCCAGGGATCAAACCTGTGTCTCATACATCTCCTGCGTATCAGGTGGATTCTTTACCGTTGTGCCACCTGGGAAGCAATGAAGTTACATAGCTGCTTTTAACAAAAATAGGGAAACATGGTTAAGTTTTCCAGAAATACATGCCTTGATAGGCATTTACATGCCTATAACATATTCAGTTCAGCTCAATTCAATTGCTTAGTAGTCTGCAAATCTTTGTGACCACATGGACTGCAGCACACCAGGCCTCCCTGTCCATCACCAACTCCTGGAGCTTGCTCAAACTCATGTCCATCTAGTTAGTGATGACATCCAACCATCTCATTCTCTGATGTCCCCTTTTCCTCCTGCCTTCAACCTTGCCCAGCATCAGGGTCTTTTCCAATGAATCCATTCTTTGCATCCGGTGGCCAAAGAACTGGAGTTTCAGCTTCAGAATCAATCCTTTCAATGAATATTCAGGACTGATTTCCTTTAGGATGGACTGGTTTGATCTTCTTGCAGTCCAAGGGACTCTCAAGAGTCTTCTCTAACACCACAGTTCAAAAGCATCAATTCTTAGGCTCTCAGCTTTCTTTATGGTCCAACTCTCTCATCTGTACATCTGACTACTGGAGAAAACATAGCTTTGATTAGATAGACCTTTGTTGGCATAGTAATATCTCTGTTTTTTAATATGCTGTCTAGGTTGGTCATAGCTTTCCTTCCAAGGAGCAAGCGCCTTTTAATTTTGTGTCTGCACTCACCATCTGCAGTGATTTTGGAGCCCACCCCGCACCACCCCCCAAATAAAGTCTCTCACTGTTTCCATTCTTTCCCCATGTATTTGCCATGAAGTGACGGGACCAGATGCCACGATCTTAGTTTTCTGAATTTTGAGTTTTAAGCCAAGTTTTTCACTCTCCTCTTTCACTTTTATCAAGAGGCTCTTTAGTTCTTCTGCGCTTTCTGCCATAAAGGTGGTATCATCTGCATATCTGAGGTTATTGATATTTTTCCCAGCAATCTTGATTTCAGCTTGTGCTTCATTCCAGCCCAGTGTTTCTCATGATGTACTCTGCATATAAGTTAAATAAGCAGGGTGACAATATACAGCCTTGATGTATTCCTTTCCCAATTTGGAACCAGTCTGTTGTTCCATGTCCAGTTCTAATTGCTGCTTCTTGACCTGCATACAGATTTCTCATGGGCCTATAACATGGGTAAAACTCAAATAGGGTTGTAAGTTAAGTCACAGTGACAAATTAAATTAATTATAATAGTTCTTATCTCCATTTGTCCAGCATTTAAGACAATAGTATGTATGTTCAGGAGGAGACCAAGAACAGGATAAACTTCTATCATGTAAACGTATTTCTATCACATGATTAATCTATTATTTCTATACAAGTGGAAGGGCACACAGTGTGAAAATGTGAGATGAAATTGATACTCAAAAGTTGATCCAGTTAGGATAGAGAACAGGTTACAGAGGGAAATGACAGAAGTTTGGCTATAAAATTTTGGAGCCAAGTAATAGAAAGTTTTGAGTTCTGGAATTTTATTTAAGAGCTTTAGTCTACTTTTAATGGGCTTTCCTGGGTGGCTCAGCAGTAAAGGATCTGCCTGCCAGTGTGGGAGATTTGGGTTAGATCTCTGGGTTGAGAAGATCCCCTGGAGGAGGAAATGGCAACCTACTCCAGTATGCTTGTCTGGAAAATCCCATGAATCAAGGAGCCCAGCAGTCTAGAGCCCATGAGGTCACAGGAGTCAGTCATGACTTAGCAACTAAACAGCAACAACAACCACTTTTAATAGGGAAGTAGCAGGGGCTTCCCTGGTGGCCCAGGGGTTAAGAATCTGCCTTATAATGCAGGGGACACAGGTTCAGTCCCTCGTGGGGGAACTAACATCCCACATGCCTCATGCCACAACTATGGAATCTGTACCACAATGAAAGGTCCTGCATGATGCAGTAAAGATAAACTTAAAAAAAAAAAAAAATAGGGAAGTAACAAGATGAAAGCAATGTTTTATAAATAGTGCTGTTGTGTAAGAGAACTGAAGTGATTAGAAAATGAAGAATGAAACATTTAGATATTTTTGTTACAATAAACAGAGCATAGTATAGTAACTAGGAGAGTGACATTGATGATGAAAAGAACATTAAACCCAGTTGTCAGTTGTTGAAAATTTCCTGTGTAGCAAGCACTGTCTTAAAGTTTTACATTAATTATTTTAATATGTATTTTACATGAATTTTTACATGAAACCACATTGCAAACAGCAGACCTATGTAGCAGGATAAGTACTGACACCCATAATGTTCAGTGTAACTCTGCAACCCATCCGATATGAATTATGTATTTCCATTTACTTTTGTATATGATGTACAAAATTATACAAAGGTAAATTGAATTTCTAGAAATGATTTTCTAATGTAGGGATATGGCTAAGGTTTTAGTTTCCATCGCATCAATAATAAAGGCTTTAATTATGGAGAATATTATGTTGAGATTAACCTTGCAAAGAGAGCTGAGATCCCAAAGCATTGAACCATTTAGTTTCCTTTAAACTAAGTTAGAATCTTGAATTGACATTATATATACCTTAAACCTCAGTGATATTTAAAATTTTGTCAGTTTTTCACATAGCAGTATTTGAAGCAAAGCAAGCCAACCATAATTCTTTGTCAGTAATTCTCAGAAACATCAAATATTAAACAAATTATTTTATAATTACAGTAATGGGAAAGTCCATGTGATATCAGAATACTTTAAAACATAAGTTAAAATTATATCCATATATTTTACTTCTTAAAAGTGATTATTCTATCAATAATAAGTCTGTGGTTTTTAAGGCACCACTGATTAATTCTCAGTTTAGTGGATTTAGAGGCATACAGAAAAAGTACATCCCAGGAACTCATCAATCATCAGCTCAGTTACATGATCAGGAGACTCATTTAATTAATAATACCACTTCATATTCATATAGCATTTTGTAAATCTGCTATCTTTAAATTTGGCAGACATGCTTTATCTGCAACAAAGAAAACAATCAGAATCAAGGATAAGATTTAATGTGTAGTGCTTTAATATATGAGATCAAAGACAGCCATCATTTTTTTTCCAGAAAAAGGGAAATTTGATTACCAAGCTTAAGTATGCTGTATATTAAATGAAGTTCTGATCATAAAGAAAGGTACTATCTACTCAAAAGTATAATTTCTGTACTTTGAAAATCATCTCAGCAAGAATTATCTCCCTCTATCAAATTGTAGCACTTGTCAAAATCAACTGTAAAGCATCTCAAGTGCTCTTCTGAATCAACAAAACAGATGTATAGCTATGTGAGGTTGCAAGGAGAAGGAAATAACAGTGAACTGGATGCCCATCAGTGCCCTTAATCTCTTGAACCCACACTTAACATGGTTGACATGGCAGGTCTTTAGGACTTTCCTCACACAAGGGAAATGCAAGGATGATTCTTAATAATACGTAAAAATATGTAAAAATCATTTTCTTTCTCCTTTGCTGCTAGACTTTCATTCTTTCTTTATATTCTTAAACAGGCCTTAGACATGTAGCATGGCATTATTTTTTCCTTTGGTCTACTAGTAATTATAAGAAATTTTTTATGATGCACTTGGAGAAACTAGAAGATCAAACTCTAGAAGTCAAAAAGGAAATAATTATTTTATCACAGGTACAATTTTTGCTTTAATCAAATTGTTTTTCTCCCTTACTGATAAGCAGATCTTTGTAGCATGTAAGACCAGAAGCTCTAGAGTGAGACTTGAGGCCAACTCTTTGTTTGAGCCCAGGAGGGTTAGTTCATTTCTTTGTGCCTTCGATGAAAAATGGATATGATAATGTACTGACCTTATGAGGTAGTTTTGAAGATTGCCTGAGATGCATCCTAGTAAGGCATTGAAAACACTGCCTGGTACTTAGCACTCAAATGTGATTCTTATATTTTTGTCTCTTATTCTTCATTTCATTAATATTCAGATGCTGTGGTTCTCTCTTTGTCAAATGGTAGTGACCAAATAATAGTGTACCCTAGTATACTGTAAGAAACTACTACAAACCAGAGTCGTAGAGATTATGTTTATGATTTATATGCATATTTTAACAGCTAACAATGGAAAAGCTCTTATTAGGCTAGCTAAATATAGATACTTTGTGGTTTTTCAGAGAGTGTCATCCAAGTACAGGACAAAGATTGCTGGTTGATAGAGACATAAACCACGTGGCTGATGTTATGATTTTGTGGTCCCATCATAGGCACATTTAGCTTATGTGTTGACTTCGGAACCTAACTGCTGTGTCGGGGCCATTATGGTGAGACAACCGTCTAATGGAATGAGAGTGGAAGGTTTTCTTGGTGCCACTACAGATAACCACCAACTTTGAAACTCAGAACACTGGCTGGATTCCCCTAGTCTTCTATACTGTTTCTCTGAGGATTTTAATGAGGGGGTGATGAGAACAGAATGGGAAATACATCCATATTTCCAGACTATGAAGACACCACTTAGAAAGTAGGTTTTGAAAAATCTGCCACTGAGAAGCGAGGAAGCAAAAACAAGACATCACCTAAGGAACTGTATCCCATTGCAACTACGGATGACTTTTCTTCTCTACATTACACTGTCCTACTCAAAATTTAAGATTCAATCAGTGTATGAATAAATGAGCATCTTTCCTGTTTTTCTTACCATCCCTAGTGTCTCTAAGAAACTACGTTATGGACTGAATGTTTGTGTCACCTCAAAATTCATATGTTGACATCTTAGCCCCCATTCCCTCAGTGTGGCTGTATTTGGATTAAGGAAGTAGTAGAAGTTAAATGAGGATCATTAGAGTGAGGCCCTGATCTAACATAATTAGTGTTTTTATAAGAAGAGACATCAGAGTGCTCTCTTTCTGTTTCTGCAAAGTCACATAGGAAAGGCTGTATGAATGTGTAGGGAGAAAGTGGCCATCTGCAACCCAAGGGAAGAGGTTGCACCAGACACTAAGCCTGCTGATAGTTTGATCTTGGACTTCTAGTCTCCAGAACTATAAGAAATTTCTCCTGTTTAAACCGCCCAGTCTATAGTATTTTGTTATGGCAGTATAAACAGATTACTACAAACTATTACATGTAACCTTGATTGCTTTTATTATAATTATCAAAGTATTTTCTGTACTCTCTCTTATAAAGCATCTTGAGATTGGGCCCTTGTTTGTTTCAGGATTAGGGTTAGCCAATGACTTGCTTAAAAAGTAGATGAATGGATGAAGCTTCTTTATTAACTGAACTTATGTAACTATTGCTATTGGGCTTTCCTGGTGGCTCAGATGGTAAAGAGTCTGCCTGCAGTGCAGGAGACCCAGATTTGATCCCTGGGTCAGTAAGATCCCCTGGAGAAGGGAATAGCTACCCATTCCAATATTCTTGCCTGGAGAATTTCATGGACAGAGAAGCCTGGTGGGCTACAGTTCATGGGATCACAAAGAGTTGGACATGACTGAGTGACTAGCACTTTCACTTTTTTTTTCTTTCAACTATTGCTAAAAACTCGCTGAATATCTTTTGATAGAAGTGAGTTAACCACATTTAACAGAATATTATATATATATTTAAGTTTATCAGAAACAGGTAAAAAAATAACACTAAAACCTGACAGCAAATAATGTAAGCAGTTTTATCACAAAAATGTAAATACAAATGGATACTGAGAAAAAGAAACCCTTTGATTTCAGTAAAACAAATAGATGAAAGTTGTAATAAGATACTCTTTTAAAAAATGAGATCAATTTCCAAAAGATCATTAACATTCAAATTTACAGAGATTGTATTTCCTATTATATTTTAGAAAATAGCCTAGCAATATACATTTAGATACTTTGTTATTTATACAAGTTTGCCTATTATTTCCAATTCTAGATTCCATCCTAAGAAAATAATCTTCAAAGCAGAAAAAGTTTTGTGCTAAAATATTTGATTTCTTCTGAATTTATGTAATTCTAGAAAAGGGCATTGTGAAACTTCGTACTTAAAGTGTGCATGACTGTCACTCATTTTAATTATAGAAATCAAACACAGTTTATCTTGAGATCTTATTCTCTTAACTCAGTTGCACTTTGAGGTGCTCATTTCCCTCTCTTGGGTAATATATATTCTTGGAAGTCTGCTGCCTAGAAAATGTGAGAAAAGCCCCCAGTCTATCTACCCCATGGTCACTCTCAGGTGTCCACTGACCTATCCATGCAGTCTGTTCCAAAGCCATCACTCTGGTGATTCTTACACACCATGACCTTTAGAAATTTTCTACTATCTCCAAGGTCTCAACGAATCATAATTCAGTGTTCAAGCAAACACGAACTTTCCCTATTTGTGGAATTTCAACCTTTCAGGCATTCCTAGGATAAAAAGAAACAGGGCACATATTTCCATTATTTCTATAATCTAACATTTCCTTTATTAGTTTCCCAACTCTCTCTGAAATTAGATCATTTTAGAAGTGACTTAGCAGCAGCAGACTCTTTCCAAACCTGTGGTTCTCTCTCCAAAAATCAGTCCAGTTCCTTGCTCTCTGGAGGAAAAGAATCAATCAATATGTCGACTTGCCAACTTATATACCTACCCATCTACCTATATCTATCTATCTACCTTCTGTCTATCTGTCTGTCTATCTGTCTCCCTTCTACTTTCATGACAGTCTCATGGGAAAATAAGAGGCTCGGTAAATAGAGTCTGTTAAAGGTGAGCAAGTGGAAACAAGTTAACAATGATGACTCCAGAATGTGGATGTGGCTTATGAGTAATTTTCTTCTGCTGAAGTTTGGCAACAAGCGCAATTTTACTTCGACTGCATATTTATTTCATTTAGTTTGCGTATTTTTATTTGGGAAAACTTGTGGGATTTAGGACTGATAGAGAGTAGAGGAGTACCTTTCTCAATTAGCCCAATCCATTCTTCAGCTCATCCACTGCTAGTATAATTACAGAATTTGAGAAATCTCGTTGGGTAAGAGCCTGAGGTATGATGCTAACAGAGAGTGGGGCTCAAAGAACTTGGCATTTGTACAGAAGGAGGAAATTTTAACAATCTTGTCTCCATCTCCCACTACTATGGCCAGTACATTTTATAGGCAATACATTTTAAAATTTATATTAAATCCAATGTATTACCTTTTCAAATAATGTATTCATTTATCAATTATCTTTAGACAAAATGACTTACAAACACATGAAATATTTCAGTCTTCTTGTTTTTGTTGTTCAGTCTCTAAGTTGTGTCCAACTGTTTGCAGTCTCATGGACTGCAGCACGCCAGGCTCCTCTGTCCTCCACTATCTCCCAGAGTTTACTCAAATTCATGTCCATTGAGTCGGTTATCCTCAGCTGCTCCCTTTTCCTTTTGCCTTTTTAGTCTTTCCCAGCCTCAGGATATTTTCCAGTGAGACAGCTCTTCACTTCAGGTGGCCAAAATGTTGGAGCTTCCACTTCAGCATCAGTCCTTCCAGTAAATATTCAGTGCTGATTTCCTTTAGAATTGACTGGTTTGATCTTGCAGTCCAAGGGACTCTCAAGAGTCTTCTCTAGCACCACAGTTTGAAAGTATCAGTTCTTTGACACTCAGTCTTCTTTATGGTCCAAATCTCACATCTGTATATGACTACTGGAAACACCATAGCTTTGACCATACAGACCTTTATCGGCAAAGTGAGGTCTCTGCTTTTTAATACGCTGTCTAGGTTTAGTAAGACAGGTTAAAAATCATAAAACTTGTTGCAAGAACTAAATAAGAACAATAAACCACATTTGGTGAGAGATGGTAACAAGTATCAATGTTCTGTTCAAGTATATTGATATCATACTTTTACCTATATTATAATTCTGCATCATTATCTCTCATAGTGCTTTTAGTTAGGTTACTGAGAATTTATGCTCACTTTTAAGTGATTAAAAATAACACAGGTATAACATAGGTATGATCAGATAAGAGAATGGGCTAAACTCAGTGGTGATTCAAACAAGAAGTAAATTTAGTATTCTCCAGTAAATCCCTATGATCATGCTGTTAAATTCCCTTTTTGCACTAATGACTTACACCTTGAACAGACATCATAGACTTCTCTTATCTATAAAGGAACAGTCTTAGCTTGGTAAATAAGCATTAGGGTCACCTCTCTAAATATGTTCAGCCCAGTCAAATGTAAAAAATGTTCAGTTTCACACACAGCTCATGTTTTTTCTCATTCTTAAGACGCAAGTCTGACTCGTCATCCCTGCCACAAGAATAGTCTTTTACTCAATTCAGTTTCCTATCTCCCTCCACTGTCTCTACCCATTCATTTCCCTTTGTTTCTTCTGAGTTTTCCAGACTCAAGGCAGGGGGCCTTTTAGACTTTAGTGCTTCTGAGTGTGTCACATGCTCAAATGCTGTTCTTTGCATGGAACACAGATGGGTTCTCAGTTCCCATCCACTGCTGTACCGTGTGGTTCTCTAGCTGACATCTCAACTCCTGCTCACATAAGTTCATCTTACTGCTTCTTAGTGCTGGTGTCCCCCTCCCATGACAAGGAGCCCTCCTACTCAGCAGCCCATCAGGATGGCTTGATCTGGTTACTTTCTTTAGTATATACTTGCCCTGTAGGAAGCAAGTACAGTTTTTCTACTACATCCAGAGGGAGAGAGCTGATGCCTGCTGTACTCTCTGTAGTCACTCTTGCCTTGAGAAGACTCTGGAACAGATCCCAAACTTTGGAGGATATAAGTTGAAGCTCTTAAGACTTTTCTTACTGTATTCCACTCATGTGTGGGTGGGCGTGTGAACAAATGCAGCTCAGTAAGCATAAAGTCAGGGTAATAATGCAAGTTTTCCTTCTTATTGTCATTATTAATTTCTAAGAGCATTTCTTTTTGGAGCAGAAAAATCACTTAAAGGAATGCCATCTCCTGCCTTTTCCCCATATATGAAATTGAGTGGAAAATATTCCAGAATGCCACTCTTTCTGCCAGCTTTCCTTTTCAACAAAATTATGATTTTTGTTTTGTAGGCTAATTAGAATGATGGGAATGATGGGGAAAGACCAATTTGACTACCTCTTAAAAACTCCAGAGTAGGGTATCTGACAGCTTTTTGGCTGTTCTTTTTGGAATATTAGAAATACTACTTGTTTTCCTCTGTATGGGGCTTTGGCCAGAATTCTAAGACAAAAGAAAAGTCTCATTCAATATACTATGACACATGGTCTTTGATTTTTTCAGAGAAGCCCAAAGAAGAAAATTAAAATCACCAGTCATTTCTCCACTGCTGAAGTTTTTGTGTCAATGCCTACTATCCTTCTTAGCTAAATGTATGCAACTATATATAGTCAGAATAATATTTTATAAATCCTTTTGATTGTTGCTTTTCTACTTAAATACATTTAAATATAATTCATTGTTCTCATAGAGCATAATTTTCATTGGTACATAGTTTTGCATTATTTTATAAAATTTGTAATCACAAGAGCACTTGCATTGTTTCTGGTAGTTCCTTCTGTATGCAATGCTTTGATGAATATTTTTGCTCATAAATTTTTCAAATATATTTTGAGTGCCCCCATGTGCTTCTCTCTGATGTATGCCTGAAATACATCAGGTGGCAAGATAAATACAGCATAAATCTTTGTAAACAAAGAGGTAAAAGGAAACTTTGGGGTATATATTATGTATGTTCACTGTCTTGATTATGGTGGTGGTTTCATAGGTATGTTTGCATGTCAAAATTGAACTAATTTTACACTTTTAGTACGTGTGATTTATTGTATTTTATTTATACCTCTATGAAAGTCAAAAAGTGAAAATATTTGTTGCTTAGTCATGTGCCACTCTTTGTGACCCCATGGACTGTAGCCCACCAGATGCCTCTGTCCATGGAATTTTCCAGGAAAGAATACTGGAGTGGATTGCCATTCCCTTTTCCAGGGGATCTTCCCAACCCAGGGACCAAACTCAGGATTCCCACACTGCAGGCAGATTCTTTACCGTCTGAGGCAGCTTACCTCTATAAAGCTGTTAAGTGACAAAAGAATCGTAAGGAGAGAAGATAATTTTCTGAAGTATATTTAAACATTATGGGAAATATCTGAAAAAGGTAGTATCTGAGAAGCCTGAGCCAAAGATCTACTAGAAACAAGTGGTATCTAAGGAGACAAGAGGTTGCTACTGAAAGGTCAAATGGAAGGAAGACTGAAAATTGTCCAGTATTTGACTTAGTGCATAGGGCTATATGTTATTATTATTATTGTCAAAAAATTACTAAACATGGTGACTTAGAGCAACACAAATTTATTCTTTTTTAATTTTAGAGATTATAGCTTTGAAATAAATTTCACTGGGTTAAAATGAAGGTGTCAGTGGGCCTGATTCTTTCTGAAGGTTTTGGAGGGGATGACTGTGTTTCCTTGCCTCTTCTGGAATCTAGAGAGGGGCTCCATTTCTTGCTCATGACAGTTTCTCAAATCACTCCAAATCTCGCATTGCTTACATCATCCTGTCTGCTGCTACTGACCTGTAGTAGTTCCTCCCTCTGCCTTGATCTTGTAAGAACACTTCTGATACAGCATTTTCCTCCCCCCCTCCCCCCCCGCCCTGCCACCGCCATTACCCCCAGATAATCTAGGTGATTCTCCAAATCTTAAATAGTTTCTGTACTCACAGTGGCCAAGTCTCTTTTGCTATTTAAGGTGATATATTCACAGAATTCTAGAATTAGGACATGAGCATCTTATGGGCAAGTGAGGGGGGATATTATTTAGCCTACCATGGAGGTAATATTGCAGAAATATTAAATAATGTCTTGCAAGTTAAAGAGAGTTGGGAAGTGAGTGTGAGGTGAGAACAATGAAGGCAGTGAGTATAAATTATTTTGTAAGAATTTTGTTGTAAATGCAGAAGAGAGAGAAATTGGACGTGAAAAGATAAATGGGTCAGGAGAAGAATTTGATTATAGTAGGAAAAATTGAACATATTTAAATGTTTATGGGAAAGTCTGAAGGGCAATAGAGGGTAAAAATGGAAGAAAGAGATAACAGGTGTTCAAGTTTTTTGAGAATGTCAAGGGGCTGCTGTGAGGAACCATGAAGGACTGGACATCTCCATTTACTCAAAAGCATTTGTGAAAAGACTTGGGGGTAGAATCCTAAAACCATGGAAGACAGTTTCTTTTTTCCCAATTATGTTTTAATTTTTAAAAGATATTACAAAACTCTTTATGGTTAGTTTAATATTCAAGTTATTATACTATTTCTGTTCTAAGAAAATATTAAAACCCCAAAACTGTGTTTCCTAGAAAATTAAAAGGAACAACAAAATTGTTGCTGAAGAAAGCTGTAGCTTTGTAGATCTGCATGAGTGCTTTCTTTCATATTTTGAATTTCAATTTTTTTCTAACTTTGCATTGGCTTGAATTTTTTGTCAGACTTTACTAAACTGCACTATCAAGCGAACTGCACTGAATGTGTTATTGTTCCCCAAGGTTTACCCTTAACATTTCACATCACTATTTTTTCTCCCTCTCTTCCCATTGTCATTTCTGTACATCCCAAATACAACAGATCATGGCTTCCACTGGGATCCCCAGGTAGAGCATTTCCAAGGTTTCCTATAATTGGTGTCTCTATGCCTGCTCACTGAACATTATGTAAATGATGGCAGGGACCAAGAACCCAAAGGTGTGTGTGTGTGTGTGATTCTGTATGAATGGGGTGTGTGAGTGAATGTGGCTGAGTGAATGATCTCTGTGTGTATGTTGATGCAAAGGGGATAACTGAAAGATTGTAGTAACAACTTTCAAATCAGTATCCTCCTTACCCTGTCTAGTGTAGTGATAAAATTTTCAGTTTGTAATACAATTTTATACATTTATTGGGCATTTATTGTTTAAAAGATGTACAGTGCTAGCAGCTGTTAAGGAAAATAGTTCTGTTCCTGAAAAGTAGAAAACCTATTGGGAGAGTGATTGAAAAAAGAAGGGGGAAGAGCTAAGTAACTGGAAATAGAAGGAAGTATGATCGTGGCCTAGGGCCTATTTTAGATTGCACAGTCAAAGATGGTCTCTCTGAGGAGGTTCCTGTTTAAGCTAAACCCTGAATATCAGTTATCCAACCAGGATGCTGAATCAAAGGTTATAAGTCATTAAGGATATTAGTATTATGTCATTTTTAGAGGAGATAGCAATCTGATTTGGTTGTGGGATCCAGAAAGTTTTCAGTTAAGAGGAGGAATTTCAGAAAGATAAAGCAGAGGAATAAACGTAGCTGTGGGAACAAACGAAATGATGGCACGCACGGAGAGAAACAGAGGGGAACAGAGGGGTGAGTTCATGAAACAGAAACTGCTTCAACTTGGTGGCAGCTGAGGGTAGAGTTTGTGAAAAGCAGTGGAAAAGGTGCTTGAGATCATATTGTGTAGGGTCTTAAATGGTTGCGTGGAGAATCTGTATTTAACAATTCCAACATAGCAGCATTAGAAGTCCAAAAGAAGGACGCAGTTGAAAGTATAATAATGAGAGCTGCTGTTTGTGAAGTTACTGTGTGCCAAGTACTTCATATATATTATCCCTTTTTCTATACTCCTCATAAAGTTGTTGAAGTTTATTATTACAGATGAGTTAATCTGATGCTCGGTGATGGGAATTAATCAGCCTGTAAGTCACCATACAAGAAAGGATTTGAACTGAGGTAGAGAAACACCTCAAATCATGAGGCCTATTGAGTCTAGTATAATGGGTGAGATGTAAGGGGACATGAATTAGGGTCATGGCCAACTGCCCAGAAAAGAGAAGATGTAGTCTTCTCTATAGGCAAAGTCTACAAGCTATAGGATCATATTTGATGTAAAGAAAAAAGAAAGGAATACATATTTTAGGTATTTCAAGAATGCTACCATGGTTGTTATTTCCAATTTTAATGCTTTTTATGTTTTTTCCTAACTATTGTTTTGGCATTTTTACCAAAATATATACTCAGTAGGTAAAATTTTAAAAATGCATAGTAATAGGAAAGAGGGAAAACTTTCCTAATCCCCTAACACCTGTTGATGGTTAACTGCTAATGCTTTGGTACCATTCTGAACTTTTGAATATACGTGCAGAAATATCTGAAGGATTCTTTTAGAAACACTTAACATGACTTATTTTACTAAAGGTGTAATTTTTCAACCTTTTACATTTAGCATCGAATTATCATTTCCTTTTTGTATTACTGTATAGGCTTCAAAAATATTTTACTATCTGTGTAATATTTCATTACCTGGCCTTCCGTTACTTTATTTAACCACTTACTGTTTTCATGTAGATTGTTTCTGATATATTTTTAAAGATAGCTGGTATATGCAATTTTTCTTTTTTTACATTCAAGATTGTATACTTAGAATGGTATCTCAGAAATGGAATTATGAAATCAAAAAATCTGGTCATTAGAAATTACATGAATCATACTGCCAACATGTTTTTCAAAGATTTTTTGCTAATTTAAATTCATGTTAGTAGTTTTTGAGAAGCACATGTCTCTACACTCTCAAAAGTAAAGACTATTATATTTACAACATTATATTAAAGAGAAAATTTAGGCCAGTGCTTTAAAATAATAAATGCCAGTGAGATATAAGTCAGATCACCCTGCAGAAGTTGCAAAAAATAGGTTGCCAAGACATGGTTAAATGACTCCTAAATCTCTTACCATACAGAAAAAAAGATAGTGAAAATGATACATGGAGAGGAGATTATTAGGATTTTGATTTGGGAAGGAGCTGCTAGTTTGCTGTATATTAGACACATTTTCCAAGTGAGGTAGGGCTAGGTTACCTGATCCTTACTTTGAAATTTATAAAATAAGTTTTCACCGTATCAATGGGAAATCCAGAATTGTGTCCTGTTCTGTTGGCGGACTTAATGGGTTAGAGTCTGCTTCCTTCCTGAGAAATCTTAAGTTTGAGAAGTCAACTGGGTATTGAAGATGTGGCTCTGCTCTCTGAGTTTGTTGTGGGAACTAGACAGGATAAGAATGAGACAAGGTGGTTTTAGGCCAGAGCCTTTGGGCAGGTGTACACACTTCATCAGAGCCAGCTCAGAGGTGAGGCTGTCTTCTTGGGCTGGTAAGTGAAGGAGGCCCTCAGATGCTGAAAGATGTATACCTGCAGGCCTTAGTTTTGCAGGAGAGAGAACCCTAGCCTGGGTGTAGGTCTTTAAAGCATTGGAAAGGGCTGCCAGAAGAAAGGTCGAGCTTGAAGGAAGATTCAGTCATTTGCTAGCACCAGAGAACCAGCCAAATAAGAGAGTATTTTGGTTACTTCTTGCATTTTTCCCCTCCTACCAATGTTTTGGGGTCTTCCCTTTTCATCTATGGGCAAAGCAGGAGCTCACTCCACTCAGCAAATTTATGGGATAATGAGAGATAAAAGAAAAGAGGAGTCTTGTAACTTTGTTTTCATTTGTATTTATCTGGTAATTTGTGAAGTTTAAGATTTTGAATTTAATTAAGCAACCATATTTCTCTATTAAAGTATCAATAAGCATAAATAATTTTTTCAGTAGTAGTCTCCTTATTTAATTTTTAAAAATAAAACATAACTATGGCTTCTCTGATATGAGTTGGATTATGCAGGAATTCATGACCTTCTGGTTCTTGAACATCCTTCATTCAATAAGCAAAACTTCTGATAAAAATAATTATACATTTGAATGTTAAATCTTTGTACTCTATAAAATATGTAAAATATTATTTCCCACACTTTCTATTTGATGACTGTGTAGTTTCTGTATGTATATCAAAGTTATGTTTCATCTCAGTTATAGCAAAAAAAGCAGATTTCTATTAGAAGGGTGGGTGGTGGTATAGGAGTCAGGCAGTGTGATGTAATGGAAAATGAACCAAAATTTAACTGCAGAAGAGCATCATTCAGTTTGGCCCCAATTTGTCTATTACTAATTATGTGACATTGGAAGAGTAATTTCATCTTTTAGGTTTCAAATATATGAAAACAGAGAGAGTTGTGGTATAGTATAAGACAAGACAGTGTGTGTGAGGCAAAATGGAGTATTTTGTCTCTTGGCCTCCTACTCCCCTCTTCCCACCACACTCCCTTCTTCACATTTATTCCTGTTTGTAGGGAGGGTATCTTTGGTAAGTCACAGACAGATAATTTGTCAGCATGAAAGCATCAAAGATATTCTAAAATAGACAGTCAATATGAGCAAGAGAAAAATCTGTTGATATTTCTTTCTGAAGCACCTTAGTAGGATCAGCTGGGGAAATCTTTCAAATTTTCAGTCCCCGCAAACTTAATACATTACCAGCAAGGAAAATAAACAATGATTTCCTAAATGTGAACACTCTCTTTCTGCTCTCCTCCACCTACCATGTGGAAAGCAATGTGGAACTAATAATTATTTCTTCAGCAGTGCAAATTACCTTTGCCTTTTATTCCCATCCTACCTTAAACACAGGGTTCCCTTTCATGTTATAGCCAGAAGGGTTAGCTTGTTAAAAACTTGTCCCACCATTCTCCAAAGTGCCATTCAGGGATCCACTCGTGCGCCTCTCATTAATTACAAAGACCTGTGTCTAAAGGAGTGTGCAAAACCCCAGAGAGTGTAAAGATTCAAAGTGTTATTGAGGCCAAACCATCTTATCTATAGGTGAGCCTTCCGGGTCATGGTAGATTCACCCTGATGAAATAAAATGTAGAATTTTCCAAGTGCCTGGGCCTCCTGTGCAATCACTGAATGCAGAGCTTAGATCACCTCCTCCATACTGAATACAAATTACCCAATAAAACAAATAACAGCTCTCCAAGGCTATATCATACATCATATAAATTGTTTAGCTTCATTCAAAAAACAAGTATTATGTGGATAAAGTAGCAAAGTTAAATATCTGCATTTATAAAATTTAGAAGTAATTGTTTAAAATCAAATTGCAAATTAATTCCTTTTCTCCTTTCAAAAGCTACTTCACAAAATTAAAAGTACACCTCAGAAAGCCAAATATGTGTCCATTTTCTGTATGTAACTTTCATGTGTATATAGCTTTTAGTAATGTAGTTATATAGGTATCAGGAAGCTAAAGAAAAAATTTCTATTAACTTAGGTATTGCAGAACTACAAGGGATGGCTTATTCAGACCCTTGATTAAAACAATGCTTCCAGGTTTGAGGATTTTTATCCTCTACTGGAGAACTGAAAAAAAACCCCTGTAATTTAGTTATGCAACATTACTCAGTTTAACTGGCACTTTATGTTCTCCATGTTCAAACACAAATGGGGAAAGAACATTCCTCATCCATCGGAGGACACGGGCTGTATTTTGTTAGGATAGTCATCTTGTTATGTCCCATTCAGCTCAGCCCCATTAAGTTTTTGGGCCTAGAATTGCTGCCTGCTGCCAGGATTAATATCTCAGTATTTTTCCCCCTTAGTTTATGGTTACTTTTCGAGAATTAAATGATCATTCAGAAAGTTGGCTTCAGTTTATGAGCTGTTAAACCTATGGTAGATATGATACAGCAAAAGGGAAAGCAGAAAAGTTATTAGTATCAACTTTGCAGTTATCTTCTGGCCCCCCCCCCTTTTTTTTTTCTTTAAGCCTGAAGATCCATATTCCTTCCTAAGCCTTCTTCCTCTGTGATTCCAGGTTTTATATCAATATGGATCAGTCCTCCCAGGTAGTAAAAGCAAGCTTATCCAATAACCATCAATATTTCTTCCTTTAAAATGGTAGTTTCCCATATATGTTAATTTTCTCTTTTCCCACTCCAATCATATTTATTCTCCAAGAAAGGTAAAATACTATATGCCATGGTGATAAATTCTAGATAAATGAACAAATGTAATGAATTTTTTTTTTGGTGCATAAGATTCTCTATATGATTGTTGATATAATGTGTCAGATTGATGGCTCTGGAAGTTAAAATCTGTTGTCTATAGAATGTATCAGCAATCAATGGGAACAGGAATCATCATCACCAGTAACTAGTATTTGTTGAACTACACCTGATGTATCAGCTAGTTCAGACATAAAGCTCTTCATTGAGTTAACTCTGCACAATCAAAGTATGGTTGCATTAGATGGAAATTTATGAGTGAATATTTGAATCACCATAGATGCCCCAAATGTGTAATTTATTTGCTTTCCTGCTGGTCATGTGCTTTGCCAGTTTCTAATTTTTAGTGGACTTAGGAAACTATTGTTTTTTTCTCAGTTCAGTTCATTTCAGTTCGGTCACTCAGTCATGTCCGACTCTTTGCGACCACATGGACTGCAGCATGCCAGGCCTTCCTGTCCATCACCAACTCCCGGAGTTCACTCAAACTCATGTCCATTGAGTTGGGCATGCCATCAGACCATCCCATCCTCTGTCATCCCCTTCTCCTCCTGCCTTCAATCTTTCCCAGCATCAGGGTCTTTTCAGATGAGTCAGTTCTTCACATCAGGTGGCCACAGTATTGGAGTTTCAGCTTCAATATCAGTCCTTCCAGTGGATATTCAGGACTGATTTCCTTTAGGATGGATTGGTTGGATCTCATTGCAGTCCAAGGGAGTCTTCTCCAACACCACATTTAAAAAGCATCAGTTCTTTGGTGCTCAGCTTTCTTTATAGTCCAACTGTCACATCCATACATGACTACTGGGAAAACTATAGCCTTAACTAGATGGACCTTTGTTGGCAAAATAATGTCTCTGCTTTTTAATATGCTGTCTAGGTTTGTCATAAGTTTTCTTCCAAGGAGCAAGCGTCTTTTAATTTCATGGCTGCAGTCACCATCTGCAGTGATTTTTGAGCCCCCCAAAATAAAGTCTGCCACTGTTTCCACTGTTTCAGGGAACTATATACTCTGATGATACTTGCCTGCTGTGTCATTCACAAATGCAAATAGATGCTTAAAAAAAAAAAGAAAGAAAGAAACAAGCCAAACCTGCTCTGTTATACCTTCATTCTGAAACAGAATAAGTGTGAAGCACACAAAATTATTTCAAAGGATAAATTTACCATGTTTACTATGTGTAAATAAGGTACATAACTGAAGACTTTTTTCACTTTTCTACATATAGTTTACACTTGGTTTCCTTAAAGACTGTCTCTTTATCTCTCTCTCTTTTTTAAAATTCAAACTGAGCTAAGACCTGCAAATTGGGGAAGAGTTTAAGAAAAAAAAAACAGTAAAAAATTAAGCATGTAATTACAAATTCTGTTAAAATCTAAGAACCTCTTTATCCATTGCCTTTTTAAAACTCACCCCTAGTTTCCAGCTCATTGATATTTCCAAACCTTCTGTCATACCCAATTCCCACACCACACTCCTGTCTCAGCACTTGCCTGCTCCTGAGCCAGTTGGCCTTCCTCCTTTTTTTTTTTTGGTACCACTCTAACATATTCATATATTCCACTGTAGGGAAATCGGTTGTTTGCATATGTTTCTCCCATTAGACTGAGAGTTTATTGAAGGAAGGGTCTCAGTTGGTGGCATCTTTGTAAACTCATCCTTGTCGCCTCACTCAGGACCTGGCACACTCTGGACCCTCAGTCAATATGCGTAGAGTAAATATATGTCTTATGACAACATCTGTTCCTTCCAGTCATTACTGCCACTCATATTTCATCCTGTGCTTACTTGCTGGACAAACTCTAAAACTTTGGATTGTTTTGAGGAATATTTTAGAAGTTTTCTCTGAACTGATATTTTCAGGTCTTGGGTGCACTGGGCCTAAATCCCTTAAATAAGCAAATAGTTTTCAGGGAAGGAGGCGACCATCCAGCCCTCACTGGCAGGATCTAAACTTCCCTACTGAGGACTGGATGCTATTCTGAGCCAAGAACCCTGTCTGTCTGTTTCTGTTTAGCAGCAAAGTCCTTAATCTTCTTCGTTCTCAAACCCCCATTTGTTTTCCAATTTTTCTCAGATTCTTGACATAAGCCAAATAAAGTAGTTCCATTTCCTGTCCATTTTAATATCATATTTTTACAGGATCCTCATGAATATCAGATTTTTCTGCACCTTTCCCACTAGCTAAACCATTCTTTCTGCCTTCAATCTGTAGAGAAAAATCTTGCCCCACTGGCTTTTGATTCTGATTAAGAGTAGCCTTCTCTGTCACAGAGAACTGATCGTTTGGGTCAGTAGAAGGATGAGTACACAAATAATCATACTACTGTTCTGATAAGTACAAGATGTGAAATACGTCCAAGGACCAAGGAATATAGCGGAAAGAGAGATAATCTCTGCTTGGAGGTGACTGACTCTAGAGTGTATCAGACAAACCACAGGGCCAAGGGCATTTCAGAAAAGTCTGCAGCACATGGAAAGGCCTAGAGGCAGGACAGAGCATGGCATGGGGGCCTGCTAGAAGTCTTGTGTCTCTGAAGCATATAGTATAACTTTGGAAGTTGTGGGAGATATGGTTACAACATTGAAAGGGGTTCAAAATGAGAGAGATATTACAATTAGATGCCCATTTTAGAAAGTTAATCCCAGTATCAAGGTAAGACCTAAATTAAAAGCGATGAGAATCATCAGTAAATCCAAGTGTTCTACAGTGAATAGTAAGGCATTTAAAGATAGAATAATAGAATCACAGGGTCAAGGGGTTAACCATTATCCTGGAAATGACCTGGAAAAAGGAAATTATTTTAAAGGGTTACTTATTGTGAGGATGGGTAAGAATTCTAAGGAATAACTGTGCATAGTAATGGAGATGTTGAAAATTTGAATATTGAGCACTGAGTTATATGTACATAATTGAGAATCCTCTGGTTGTACGTGTATAATAAAAGGCTTGCAGAATTGAATAATATACATGAGCATCTGTGACATGCTCTGAGCTGTGCTACATGTTTCTACACATGAAGAGTAGAGAAGAAAAGCTCCCTGATTTTCAGGGGTTGGGGTCTTAATATAAAACTAAAAACAAGTTTCAAGTAAGTTCTGAATTTCAGGTTTAATATTGTGGGACTTCAGAAATAAGTTAGGTCAATGTCTTCATACCAAATGTATAGAGTTGGTAGGAAGTGAGTGTATAGCATTTAAATTCAGGGAATCGTAGGAGTGAAAGTAGAAAGGATGGAGCCTAATTCACTTGTATAATTGGAGGCTGGCTGGAACATAATTAGTTGAAAATCAGCTGAACGTGTTAAGGAATAATAAGGAAAATTTTGCATAAATGCAGTGGAAACAGATTACAGAGACAAATGTCCTCAGCACTCAAACAAGGAGATTAAATGGTGGAGTTGCACATTGGGAAGCCCTAAATCTTTTGTCCGTCATGGCACAGGGGAGCGACATAATGAAGGTGTTGCAGGAACACTGGTCTGGGAGAGATGTGCACGATGGAGTCACGGAAGACCCGGGGTAGCTTCCAGAAAGAGTTCTACTGCTGCTAAGTCACTTAAGTCATTTCCAACCCTTTGCAACCGCATGGACGGTAACCCACCAGGCTCCTCTGTTCATGAGCTTCTCCAGGCAAGAATACTGGAATGGGTTGCCATCTCCTTCTCCGGGGGATCTTCCAGAAAGAGTTACCAATCACCCAATTGTCTTGGCAACAGGAGACCTCTATGTGCTTCCTTCTGTGCTCTTCCTGGGAGCATTATACATACTTTCTGCATAATATAATACAAAAAGAAAAAGGAAAAAACCTCTTGAGAGAGAAACCTCCTCATTGTGGAGGCTGTAAACCTTTTATTTGCTTGTTTTGTTTTGTTTTCTGGAAATTTGGCCAAATCTGCAGATAGGTATAGTAAATCCTTTTGTCCTTCTGGTCTAACCCATACTGTAACTACAAACAACCGAGACTGATTTCAACATTAGAAAAGTCAGGCCTGCCGTTAGTTCTACCTTTGTAATACTTGGCTTTCATATAACAGTTTTTCAAGCTTCATTTAGTTGGTACTAAAGAGCCCACTGTTGCTATAATACATATGGAAAAATGATTCTAGTCAGGCACTCTAAATCCCTTGAGTAAATATGTATAGTGGAAAGAAGAAACACATTAGGTCTGGTACTAGTTTGAGGCCTGGCAAACAAAAGGCTCTGAACTTCTAGTTTTAAAAAATGAATTGCATTCTGGAGATGCAAACTTTGTGGCGGCATCGCCTTAACTGGCTGCTGTTGGCGAGCCGACACGCAGTTCCGATAACACTGTGTTCATGTGGACCAGGTCTGTGAATTAGGAAGGAAAAAGAAGGAGCTAAGTCAAGGAGGCAATTACTGTCAATTACACCCCAAAGGCCGTATGTAGAAAACATTAATAAATCATTGTAAAGAGCTGGGAAACTGCCATTTAAGTGGAAAACTTTTATATCAGAAGCAGCACACCAGAAGCAGGTGGTCTGAATCTGGCTTGGGTGTGTGTTTTGTTTGGCCTTGGCATTTTAAAACCAACATAAACTTGTCTGCTTTATGTATGGCCTATGCTCTCTGCTTCTCCACTTTCCCATCACTCTCTCCTGTCTTATACTCATCACCCTCAATTTTTTTTATACACCTGATGTTATTCAAGTTTGTGACACCTGGAATATTTTTTGTTTGTTTTGTCCTTATAGCAGTATTGTAGTAGAACAACTTTGGCAGCAAAAGACTTGAGATGAAATTTAAATTAAATGATTTGTTAACTGTGCAAGGCACTTCTGTAAACGTCATTGTTTTCATCTTTAAAAGAAGAGGCTAAAAATCACACTATCTGCTATGCTTATCCCATAGGCTAACCCAGACTAAATGTGAAATTACAAGTAAGATACAGTAGGAGGATACTTTTCACCCTCAGTGTGGTATAGTTATCAATTATTCTATTCAAAATGAAGAACTTTGTTTCTTGAATCTTTTAATTCACATACATTTCACAATGATTATAACTAACTTTGAGAATCATTAGTCTGGGCCCTTTCAAGTTTCTGCTGTATGTATACCATTAGATCTCAAACTTGACTATACAATGGAGTAAGTAGTGCTTTATAAATACTGATGACTGTCACTTCCCCAACAATTCTGACTTAAATGATCTGGGAGTGATCTGGGCTCTGGAGTTGAGGCTGTTTTGTTTTTGTTTTTAGAATTTGATAAAATGTTTATTTTTTTTTAAATAGAGGCTGTTTTGTTTTGTTTTTTACACTCCTTAGATGATTATAATGAGCATCCAAAGCTTGAGAACGATGCCTTACACCGATTCAGTAAAACATCACTTGGAAAAAGAAAACATCACTGAATTATAAAATTTTTCCAAAACAGATTTTATCATGTTCAGACTATTTTGTAGTAAAACAGATTGCTAGTTATTCCATCTTTCAATTCAGTGATTCTCAAAGTGTGGGCAGTATTAGTACCACCTGATAACGATCAACTAATTAAAGGTCCCGCAAAGATGTCCTAATCCCCAGAACTGGTAAATGTTATTTTACATGGTTTTGAAGGTGTAATTAAGTGACATCTTCAGATAAGGACAATAGCCTGGATTATCTGGGCGAGTCCAATATAATCAAAGGAGTCCCTTCTAAGAGAAGGCAGACAAGTTCAAGTCAGAGAAAGCATGTAAGGACTGAAGTGGGAGCAGTGAGAAGTGAAGAGGTCACTGCTAGAAGTGTTGCTGGCTTTGAAGATGGAGAAAGGGGTTATAAGGCAAGGGATATAGGAGGCTTTTAGGGGCTGAAAAAGGTAAGGAAATGTATCCACTCCCTCAAGCAAATCTGTCAACACAGATTTTAGGCCTTTAAGACCCAATTTCAAATTTCTGACCTCCCAAACAGGAAGATAAAATCAGTGTTGTTTTTAAGGACTAAGTTTATGGTGATTTTTAAATAGAAGCAATAGGAAACTGATAACCTGAGAATTCATTAAAAATATGAATAATCAAAGCCTCTCCTGGACCTACCATATCAGGATGTCCAGAGGATGCATTCAGTAATTCAGGCTTTCATGAACCAAATGATTCTGATGCACAGTAAAAATTGAAAATTGTTGCTTTAGATTATGGTGTTTAATTAAGTTTTTTTTTCTTTCTAAAACATGAGGTTTGAACAGCTTTGGAGTGGAAGAGTATGTACAAACACTCGATTTGTCTGATTATAGAAAGTTTTATATTAGGAAATATATTAAAAATAATCCTTTAAAGAAGGCATTTAAAGTGAAGATAGTTTGGGGAAGACTCTCAGTGTCTGCCATGATTGCTGGGCTTATAAAAAATGTGTGTTTTAAGAGAGTTCTGATCTTTAGTACAAAAATTACAGACTTCAACTTAACACATCCTTATTTGGTGAGCACACAATTGATAATATCAGTCGGCATCCCTTCTTGTTATAGGAGGCTTTAAGGAAGAGGCAAAGTCAACCTAGGAATCCCAAATCCTCTCTTCTTTTCAGTTTCAGAGCTATTCTCACAAGAAGTTTAATTTGAACCTGAAGTGGAACAGCTAGCATATATTCACATGCTTTAAATGTTCATGCATTGTCAAAGAAAGTGAAGGAGAGGGGAAGAATTTACATTTTAACAAAATGTTTGTAATTTCAAAATACCTTGATTGACTACCGCCCAGTGAGTGAAAACCATATGCAATCGGTAAACGTGGAAATACTCAGCTGCTTTGATTCTCATAATGAAAACTTCAAGCAGTCCACATCTGTTCCCTTAGGTCTATCTAATCCCATTGTGTCTGTTTAAACTGTTGGCAAGTATGCACATGGTTTTGAAGACTAGGCGCCTCTCTGTGGGGAGCAGCATAGAGACTACTGATTTATATCCCTAAGGTTTCTGATGTATTGAAAGCCAAAAATTTCCACTTTGACATTGAATGGTGACTAGTTTAGCTACTATAATATTACCAATCTGGCAGCTCTTGAAGCTGTCTCTATGTGAACTTTTCATTTGACCCAACTGGGTACTCTACATTTGTCACTTGAACCTAAGAACAATCTTCTAAAAACATTGAAGTCACTTCTTCTGTTATTTATAGCATGGCCGGTAATTTCTTCGTCAAACTACTTAACTGTATTTTATCATACTTTAAAAAATATGGTATGAGGATCTAAAGTTCAGGGAAGTATAACAGTCGGTTGAAAAATACTCACCAGACAAGTAATCATACAGTCTGTGTCACCTGACATGCAGTGAACAAGCTGACGAATGAGTCAGGATTTAAATGGTAATTATCATTCATCATTATAATAGACTTATTAATTCATAAATTCTTGGTAAGCCAATTTTCTATAAAAAGGTTAATAATAAAAGTGGGAAAGAAAAAAAATAGCCTCAATGTGATAAAAAATGTAAGAGCTAAAATATCTTTACTGCCACATATCCCTCCTAATTATCCAGTAGTTTCATATTAAAATGTTTCTTAATACAAGACTGTATTTTCTCAGTATTTTGAAAGAACAAAAATACAATTTCTTTTATTACTCATTCCCTCATATCCCCTATAGGAACCAACATAAATATAATAATGAAACAGATAATATTTGAATACTCTAAATTAATCCCAAGTAAACTAAGATGGTTTTAAGCAGTGATTCTTATTATTAGTAAATGCCAAAGTCTCATGTTTCAAGTTGTTTACCAGACTAAATCTTATATTCTACACAACAGCAGTATACATGTATCTACTTCAGATGTATATGTATAAAAATGACAAATTGAGCCAAACATAAGATGATTAAGTCTTCTTTAGTTTGAAAATCGGAGAAGGCAATGGCACCCTACTCCAGTATTCTTGCCTGGAGAATCCCAGGGACGGGGGAGCCTGGTGGGCTGCTGTCTATGGGGTTACACAGAGTCGGACACGACTGAAGCGACTTAGCAGCAGCAGCGGTTTGAAAATACCAATCAGCCATCTTGAAACCAATCGACTGGTAAAAAAACATTTTATCAATAATTATACTCTCTATCCCTTAATAGAGCCTCAAAGGGAAAAGAAACAACTTCAGGAAAAACAAGTCAGCTTAAAAGTTTAACTCTAATAGGCCAACGATAAAAGTTCTTGAAATTATTTCTTGAAACTCTTTAAACAGTCATCTAAAATTGTTAGTATTGATTATATTCAGGGAAATAAGACTGCTATTCTATTTGCATAACTTTTGTTCTCAGTTTGGAACATGAACAACCAAATGTCATAAATAATGATTTTTATTATAATCTTGTTTTCCTGGAGATAGATGGCATAAAAATGGGGTATCAACCATGTAAAATTGAAGTAAATAAGAATAAGATAAATCAAAATCCTTAAGTTAACTAAAGAGTCAGATCCTTCAGTCAACTTAGAGAGTCAGAATATGATATTCTACTGGACAAATTTGTATCCAGTTTGGGAAGTTGTTGATCACCAAAATAGAGCATTTCCCTTTAAGTTGGCAACACAATTTGAGGAAGAAAGATCACATTGTTTCCTGTAAAACTGATAGCATAAAGATTGTATGAGGTCACATGTATAGGTACAGATATGTAAACTATAACGGGATTTCAGATAACAGAATATTTGTTCTATGAATTTAAAATTTTCCTTTATATTCAATAAAAGTTACTAATATAGTACAGATCCAAGTCTCTAGGCCATAGGCAGATAACCTGCTGCTAACATTAGTGATTGGTATTTTGTTTAAACAATAGCTGTATAATTAGGACCACATTGCCTGACATATGTTTGGCACATACAGCTTCCAAGGTTTCATACACCTTGGAAAGAAAGAAGGAAACATCGAACAAAAGTTCCTAATAGCCAAAAACAACATGGAGCAATGAGACCGTCCGCCGCCCTCCCTTCCTTTCCTCTGTTCTTTCATCTGTTTTTGTTTGTTTGTTTGATGTTGGAGAATATGTGTGTTAGGTAAGCTCTCTGATGTCTTTGCCTTGAGGCTTATTTTATGTTTCTAAAACCGAATAGTGGAATGGCATGTCAGACTGTAGTGGAGAATTTCCCTTTGTAATCAGAGTTCTGACTAGATAGGTTACACCATTGTAGTAGTATCATATTAGAAAAATTAAACAGATCATCCATATCTTTCCTGACTCTTCCATTCTTCTCCCTTAGTGGGCAAGAGTAGAATTTCCTGAAGAAGGATGTTCTCTGTCAGACAGAAAATCCAAAGCCCAACCAAAATAAATGAATAAATAGATTAGTTAATTAATTAAAAATAAGGAAATAAGTCAAATGCTCAACATTACTACTTTATCACAGACTGCCATCCAGTCTTCAACATTAGGCTGTGCCTGTGGAATCTCAAACCCCTTTTAGGCAGTTTCTGCAAGAGCTTCTTCAATAACACTCAGCCTGACTTTTAAGTGTTATGTGGCTGTTTAGAGACTGAAAGGCCATCAACCTATAAAAATTAGTGTTATTGCTGAGACTCGGGAGCACTAAGCTGTGTTTGATAATAAACTCAAGTTGTATGAGAACTGGAACATTATAGGCAGAGCAGTGTAATATGTAAGTCAATTTATTTGAATCAACACATATATGATTATTAACAACATAGCTTTCCTAGTGAGTGTTACCTTGTTCCTATAAACATTCTGTAGACCTCAGGAATCATTCTGATGTAGAAAGTACATAGATGTGATGTACGAAGATTGTTTGTGCTGGTGTTGGGACTGTTTGCCTATTACTTATTCTCGTCACATTTTCCACGTACATTTTTGTAGACATAAATATAAAGTTCATCTATTGTCAAAATGTATATATTTTTTCTTCAGTTTCCAATTTCAGGCGTTTTCAGTTTTAAAAAAAAAGGGACTTTGTTATTTATTTGCTCAACTCAGACCCTGAGAAAGATCTGAAAGTTCTGAGTGCTGGGTGTGTGTGGCTATGTGTGTAGAGTAACAGAAGTGCTGACCAAGAGAGGGAAATGCATTTGCACTGCAAGCTCAATTCCCAGGATTCTGCCTTCCATCTAGAGACCGAAGCAATCAATCATGACTGACATGATGAGATGCAAAGAATGAAGATGGCAAGACACGATCACCTACAGAAACTGTTATATTTATCCCATCTGTAACTCATTCATTGTTGCTCCAGTTTTCCTAACATTCTCCCACTCACCTCTGAGAAATTGGCAGAAGATTTGGATGGGTTTATTTTTATGACCTCGTGGTTTCATTCTATTCAATATTTTTGGGGAAATACCAACTCTCATGCTGGCTTCTTTCATTAAATATATATTTTAAAAATATACATAGTCTGAAAACTGAGAATTATATATTTATCTAAGTAGTTGATTTAGTGCATAAGATACCTAATCTCCTAGCATTTAACAGCCAGGCACTCCATCAGGTTCCTTGGAAAAGAGCGTGCTTATCATGGTAACAATGAAGCACTGTTTATAGGATAGATTTCCTCTCATCTGCCAGCATAGCACATGAAATCCCAAACTAAACTGTTGGGACACTTCTCCAAGTTCCCTCACTCTTAGTCACTGCTTTAAGGGCTGACTTTTGGGGTCCTTAAGAAAGAGTAGAACCTGAATGCCCACTCTCCAACCTAGTTTTGACTATCTTCCTGGAGGAAATCAAATTGATAATGAATTCTTCCACTACCAAAGGAATTTCAGAGTCCTGGAAGAAAGTGGAGCCTCAAGATAGCGAGAAATGGACAATCATCCCTCAGTTTTTGTTTTTTGCTCACAATGATCTCTCTTTGCCTTAATACTTAGGTAGTATGTGTTATGGAATATTGAAGTATTTATTTAAAACTTACAGCACTGCCTTTATACCTAACAGTATTTTATATATACTTTATGTTTTGGCAAACAGTATTTAAGCATTTCCCTGTAAGAAGCCATTTCTTTTTTTTTTTTTTCTCTTTGTGCCTTCACAGCATAT
Source organism: Bubalus kerabau (assembly GCF_029407905.1). Classification (NCBI taxonomy): domain Eukaryota; kingdom Metazoa; phylum Chordata; class Mammalia; order Artiodactyla; family Bovidae; genus Bubalus; species Bubalus kerabau. The sequence continues at coordinate 56,107,396 of NC_073631.1, forward strand.
AATGTTTCTATTTTTCTTTCTCTGTAAGACATACAAACTTACACACACATGCACATTCATGCATGGCATACTCATTGAGGCAGATTTGGCACATAAAAAACTGATATACTGAAGAACATAGTTCAGTTCAGTTCAGTCTCTCAGTCATGTCTGACTGTGACCCCATGAATCGCAGCACGCCAGGCCTCCCTGTCCATCACCAACTCCCGGAGTTCACTGAGACTCACGTCCATCAAGTCAGTGATGCCATCCAGCCATCTCATCCTCTGTCGTCCCCTTCTCCTCCTGCCCCCAATCCCTCCCAGCATCAGAGTCTTTTCCAATGAGTCAACTCTTTGCATGAGGTGGCCAAAGTACTGGAGTTTCAGCTTCAGCATCATTCCCTCCAAAGAAATCCCAGGGCTCATCTCCTTCAGAATGGACTGGTTGGATCTCCTTGTGCTCCAAGGGACTCTCAAGAGTCTTCTCAAACACCACAGTTCAAAAGCATCAATTCTTCGGTGCTCAGCTTTCTTCACAGTCCAACTCTCACATCCATACATGACCACTGGAAAAACCATAGCCTTGACTAGATGGACCTTTGTTGGCAAAGTAATGTCTCTGCTTTTCAATATGCTATCTAGATTGGTCATAACTTTCCTTCCAAGGAGTAAGCGTCTTTTAATTTCATGGCTGCAGTCACCAACTGCAGAACACGGTATGTACAATTAAATGCATATTACATGTGAATTATCTTATAATGCACAATTCTGACATGTAAAATTTTACATTAAAAACTCCTGGTTAGAGTATTGGCTCCTTGCAGGCAAGAATAGCAAGGTGAAAAGGCAGCCTTCAGAATGGGAGAAAATAATAGCAAATGAAGCAACTGACAAACAACTAATCTCAAAAATATACAAGCAACTCCTACAGCTCAACTCCAGAAAAATAAATGACCCAATCAAAAAATGGGCCAAAGAAATAAATAGACATTTCTCCAAAGAAGACATACAGATGGCTAACAAACACATGAAAAGATTCTCAACATCACTCATTATCAGAGAAATGCAAATCAAAACCACTATGAGGTACCATTTCACACCAGTCAGAATGGCTGCGATCCAAAAGTCTACAAGCAATAAATGCTGGAGAGGGTGTGGAGCTGTGCTCCCTCATGTTCTTGGAATATGGTTATAGCATTTATGGGCTTGGTGGTGAAGAACAGAAGATAACTGGTGCTGGATAGAGGAGCCTTATTTTTTATTATGGCAGCTTGCTATTTTTGTAACATGGTGATTGAGTTGAACACAATCAAAGTACAGTAAGTGATCTCCCCTTCTTCCTGGATGAGTGAGCAGATGATGAAATACTGATGTCAACATCCTTGAACATATCCAAGTGGGCAGTGTTTGGCTACTGCTTCTGTTTGAAATGATGCTGTGTTTTAGTTGTGGCCCAAAGCTTTGAAGTGCTACTTGGCATCTCCTTTCTTCCATGAAGCTCTTAACCATTCAGACATGACAGAGTTGGTCAAATACTACTTAGGTTGAGTCCTGCTTGCCTCTCCTCAGTCATCTTTGTATGAATCCAATGATTGGTTTTTGTTTATTTTTTTAAACGGTTTTTAGCTGATGTTCATGAAGAGCAGTGAGTACCTAGAACTATGCCAATAAAGAAAGGAAATCCTATCTAAGAAGGTGCATTTCTGTACCAGAGCTGTGTCATAACCACCCTTTGGGCCCTCTGCTGGAAAAGTAGAGTCAAGTCTCAAATAATGCCTTTTTAATTATATCCTCTAGTATTATAGATGTAGGACAGTACAGTATCATACCTCTGTGAATGTAAAATATCTTGTACCTGCTTTATGATATGTAGTAGTGACTGTGCTTTATCAGATCTGTTTTTAATGATGTTATTCTAGAATGTTTTCTTTCCAGATGATGATTGAGAAATGTAATTAAAAAATGGTGCCAGGTACCACAACAGTAACAGAACTTTGCTGTTTTCTGAGGTTTTGATTTTTAATTTCTTTTTTTTTTTTTTAAATGTAGTGTACTGGATGTCTCTATAATTTTGTTCAGATGACTGCAGAACTTGGAAAAGCTGTTGCTGCTATTGATGCATAACATACTGCTATTGGTCTTTTTATATAAATAAATAAATCTATATATATATACATATATATATATATATAATTTGAATTTTTGGAAACTTTAGCTGTGCTGTCAACTTTGGAAAAAGTATCCCAATTGTACCATGTTGGGTTGGCATTGTACAGAAATTAACAGCCATATTAGTCTAGAAACGTTAAACATAATTTTTTCCATTTGTACAGGGGTAACACACTGTATTAAATATGTAAGGTCTTATATACATGGGTTTGATTACAGAAACTAATAAAGTATTCCTTAATAATGAAAAAAAAAGAATTATTTGCATATTCACCACCATATTCCCAATTATTGGAACATAGTAGGCACTCATTGTTTATTGACTAAATTAGAAATATGCCTTTAACCCTAAAACTTCAGCAAACAAGAAAAAGATAATTTATAATTAGATTTGTGATCAGTCATTCATGAAGAGTAAATAATGTTGATTCAAGGGAAATACAAGTTCTCATGTGGTTTCCTGACAGTTTTTCAACCTTGACAATTTTTAAACAGATGTTTGGTTTAAAGTTGAGAAACCAGAATTCAGTGCAGCATTTCCTTTTGCAGGGAAATGGTATTCTTACAGATCTGTTATGAAGCTGGCTCACAGGTGTATCTATATCTGGTTTACAGATACTGAAAAATTTCCATGCTGGCTGATAACTGCTCAGCCCTCAAGTACCTTCTGTAGCCCCATGTGTTTCATTCTCCTCAAGAATTCCCTAGACCTTCCTGCAATCCCACAGAGAAAGGATTAGTGCCCTGCATTAGCAGGGGACCTCCCGCACTGTGGTCAGAGATCATTCAGATTGACCAGTGCCTCTGCTGTACAGCTTGCTAAGTATTTTGAATATCAATTTTGTCTTCCTGTTAGAGTTCTGATAGGAAGCCAGTCCTTGCCCTTCTCTAAAATGTTTCATGAGAAGGGAAAAGCTGTCCTACCCACTATTCATAAGGTCATTCAAAGGTTCATAGAAAATGAAGGAAAGAATATGTATAATTTTAATAGAAATCAGCAGCATAGAACAAAGAGCAATGAGATGGGTAGCATTTCTGAAAGAAACATGCAGATTTAGAGTAGAAGTCAGAATGGAAAAGAGCAATGCCTTGTCCTGGGCTCCATTGGCTAGGCACAAGGCTAGTGGAGAACAGAACAGAACAGACTGAATAATCATGGGAAGAAACTGGAGGAGGGAGGCCAGAGACTCTGTGGGCACCCAGGCAGACTAATGCTGGCATGGTGTACACACGTGTCAGTCAAAGACATAGACCTGAAATCTATCAATCTAATGGGTAAGTGGGGTAGTAGAAATCCAGGCAATATCACAAAGTAAGGCAGTCCTGGTAACCCTATTGACTAAATAAGAAATAGAAGTTGATACTGGAACCTGAGAAATGAAGGAAGCTGGGGAAGAAAGGTTCTTGTGGCTTGTTTGTATGTGTTTGTGACACATGAAGCTAGCCAGACTTAGTGAAGCACATTGTAGATTTCAACTTTTAAAGTTGTTATGTGAGGCAATCACTTGAAATTACTCCCCTTTGTAAAACCTATTTTTTATTTGATTTCTTCCATCTATCATCTTTTGACTCCATAACTTTGTCTCTTATTTTCACATATACTCCCTTCGGGTTTGTTTTTGTCTATTCCTTCCAATGCATGGATCTGGGCTTTACCAAGCTATAGTATATGCTCTTATCAAGTATATACTCTGGTTTTCTCCAGCCCCGTCTGTCACACATCCACTAGCAGTACTCTTTGCCCTACAGTTCTAGTAAGTTTCAAGTAGAGAGACCCCAGTAACCTCAGTCTTAACAAGTAGTCTTTACCTTGGCCTCAAAACCAGCAACCCAGCTGAGCACCCACCCTCCCCTTGGGTAAAGATGTAGGAATTTTTATATGAACCGATAAAGCAGCGGAGGAGGACACAGAATTAGTCCAAGTGTAAAACTTAAGTAAAAGATAAACTGAGAGAAAAGCCCAAATTTTAATAATCTAGACCAAATTAGAATGCATGCAACCAGTGCTGCCACTCAGAAGACCCCATTATCTGGTAGTGGAATTATCAGTGATAAGATAACTTATATCATGTCTACTGGTAATGCTGTGGGTTCTGGTCAGCTTCTACAAGGTCAGCTGGGCCTACAGCTGGTGGCCCCCGTCTGCTGCATGCTAAAGAATGCAGAATCAGCTGACTGCTCAGGAGAAGGAACCACACACACACACACACACACACGAAAGCATCGTGCATGAAGGGCGGAGATAGTGTAACGGAAGGAAGAGTGACATGTAAAGCAAGAAGGAGAATTCTTCAATAAATACTGACCACTGGAACAAGAAAGCCATTGCGAATGCAGGACTAAAATACTGGCTTAGTGGTTCCCGGCAAGAGAATTACTACCAACTTCTTACTGAGGAAGAATTGGTAATAAATACTAAACTCATACACCTGTAGTATAAGTTTAACTCATAATTCATACCTAACTTAATCTAGTTAATATTTTATAAGTTTATTCACACAATGATCAAATTATTAAAGAACTTTCTGGATTTAAATGCACAATTAAAACTCCACATCCAGGTGCTGAGAGCAGCTTTCAGTTATTTTATCAATAGACCAGTGCCTTTAAAAATCTGACTTACTTGTTAATTGAGCTTTTTACATTTATTCTTTCTTGAGGGGAGAAAACAGTGGAGACAGTGAGAAGAGGACTGCATGACTAGTACCCCAGAATGTTTTAATAACAAATAAAAATATGTGGAGGTCAATTTTTAGAAGTGGTGATTAACAGTTAATTCCCAATTTGACACGTGAACACCAAGAATAGGTTTTCATAGATCTACTCATAAGAATTTTTAATTTTATTTTTTGGATAGCAAGGAATGTTTTTAGTAGCAATATTATATATTTATGAAACAAATGTGGATTCAATTAATAAGCTATATTCATACTCCGTGTGTCAAATTCCTATTTTTAAACAATTGGGTTCACTGAGCAAGCTAATTTAATGCCTTACTAAAAAGAAAAAAAGAATGGTCATTCTCTTTAGTCAAAGATACATGTGGATAGATTTTAAGCAAGTACGTCTTTTCTCTGTGGAATACAAAAATAAAACTGAGGATATATTTTAAACATATACACACAATGGAAGAAATTAAACTAAATGTGTGTGTTTAACCTCTTCAACTTTCTGAATATTGGATGTGGTGAGATTGGGTATAATAATCAAGTAGCTAAGTTGAAAGTTTTCTCTTTATATATGTATACATTTTTTAACCCTTCTCTGTTCAGAATCTAAATAGAAGCAGATGATTTCTTCAGCATTTAGCCATTTTTCTTCAAAAAATTTTGTCAATTTCACAAAGATTAATAAAATGTTGATTATGCCAATAATGAATCATTTAAAAATGAGGTTGGAAAAATTAAACCATGCTTGCTACTGAATGTTCAGTTATATCTGCTTCTTACTCTTTTTTCACATATGATCATCTTTTGGAATAACAATAATCATACACCCCAAGAAATGAGGGCAAAGAAGAGTACATTATCATATTTTCTACTGAATATTTAATACATTTAGTTTTTGTACAAGAATATAACTTAAAGTTTATTCTAAGAACAGACTAGGAGAGATACTATAATTATCATCCTTTACACTGAATAGCCAAGGGAAATTAAATTTTATTCATATTACCTTGATTCTTGAGATTTTGAGAGCATGTTGTAGGAATTTGTACAATCTTTATTATTGTACTTTTATCCCTACCAGGTAGGGTGGAAACAATGGACATATCATAGGCTCTACATAACTTTCAAATCTCACCTAGCCCCTGAGCCTAATAATCACCAGTGGTACTCAGAAATCGTTTTAGGCAAAATTAAGGAGACAGCTTCGGCCTTTCTGCCTCCCGTGCCTATCCTTTTAGCATTTTTTCTTTCTTTTCATTTCTTCAGAACCCACTGTTCATAAATAGTTCCATTCTGAAGTCAGCTCAACATTAGAGATTTGATAGGCTATCTCATTCAAAAATTAATTGCATTCACACTTGTTTTGATGGGGAAAAAACTTATTTTGTGGGATAAATTATGAAAATTCAGTCACTCTGTATCATAGAAAGGGAATATTCTTGGTAAAGGGGTCTCCTTAGCATTACTGTAAAGAAAAAAAAAATTAGAACCTCTTTCTTCATCCTTAAGACATTGCTTAAAGCGGTGTCTGTGGGGGAAGAAGGAGGCGAGGGGGAGAAAGACTATATTTTCCTAGCAATAAAAATAACCAAAATCCTGTAAAAACACTCATAAATCTCTAAAGGAATTTCTTATATATGCTATAATTTTGAGTGTTGCATGAATGAAATGATCACATCCAGATTAGCAAGAAATCACAACTAATTTGTAAGGGCTGACAATAGGGACTAGGCCATGGCATTCAAGCCAGTGAGTAATCAGAATAGTTGACAGCCGTTCTTCAAGACTCAAATTTCCGATGTGGCATGACACTTGGACAAACAATTATTAGCAAACTATAGTCCTATGAAAATCAATTTATAATTACTGAAATTTTAGGACATGCCAATAGTTACCAGAATATGCTTTATGTGTTATATAACTTTCATTAGAAAAAAAAAAATCTGCAAAAAGATATCTGAAGCTATAACTGCATGATTAATTTTTGCCACAAGAAATATCAATCACTAAATACCAAACATTTTCCTCAGAGCTACTGGAGACATTAAATCAATATGTAAAATGCCAACAAGACATTGCAGAATGCGTTCCTTGTACTGTCAAAGAGCACTATCCAGAATGTTCACTGTAGAACGTTACTGTCTACCAAGAATGCCACCATCCTAGCAATCAGTGAGTCGCCATCTATTCAAATTAAGAACTTGCTTACATCTGGAAGTTTTGCAGTCTTGACAAGGAAGTTACCAGACTAGAAAAAGGCAGAGAATCTGAGGCATTCACCAAGTTGTCTCATTAATTGTCCAGTGGTCCACATCATTAAATAAGTGTTGGGGGTTGGGGAGGAAAATCAGCAAACAGGAGATATCAAATAACCAAGGCCAGTCCTTCAGAAATCCCCAAGTAAGCTAGTTTTTTTTCTCACGTCTCATGGCCAGTGTCCTGACAACCTCCTCACTGTGATACCTTCTTCCTGATTTCCTAGAATTAAAAACTATATTTTGTCCCACAGTTTTCTCTACCCTTTGCTCTTGAATTAAAGCTAACTTCTTTCCTATCCTATATTCTATAAAACTATGCTCTAGAAGATAGTTTCTTTCATTGACTTTAGTATTTTTAAATATCTCCTCCTACCAAATGATACTATAGGTGCTGGTGATACAAAGATGAAGGTGAAAATAGTTCCTTTCATCAAGGAGTTTCCCACCTAGATGAAAATACTCCTGCAAAAGGGCTAAAAATATATAATTTGTAAGGCCTGTGCAGGTTTTCATTTTAGTAGAGTGTTCCTATGTAGAATTAATAACCTTAAAAAGGCAATTTTAATGGAAATAATTTTAGATTCTGCCTGGGGAGTGAGGAGGTAGTTAAGATGTGGATAAGAAGATGAAAAGGACCTTTAAGTAATAGTCACGTTACATGTTGGCTCATTAAACATTATTTTCATGAAAAAGCAACACCATTACTAAGTAAATATAATACCTTTAAACGTTAAAATTATTTGATCAGTGTGGAATAGTAATGCATGTTTATCCTGCAAGTTCTACAGTTGTGAAGTAAAATTTTTGTTGAGAATTGAGTCTCACCTGTAAAGTGAGGTCATTCCCATTGTAAGTCACATCTGTAAGGATCAAGTGAAGGAACATCCAAAGTCCATAGTCACCTCACACAGGTGACTTTGCCCTCCAAGGGACTTTTGACAGTGTCTGGAGACATTTTTGGTTGTCAAAACTGGGAGAGGTGCTAATGGCATCCAGTGTATAGAGACCAGGGTTTGCTTCAAAGCTTTCTGCAGTGCACAGAACAGTCCCCCACAACTGAGAACTATCCAGCCCCAAATATCAATAGCTACGGTTGAGAAGCCCTCATATAGATGGTGTTGTTGCAACTCTTTTCCTGAAGTTATCATCTCTTTTCCATTGTGTAATTCTTTCTTCCTGCAACCACTGTGGACTAGGGGCAAGCTCACCATGATAGGATTAAAAATGTGATATTGTCACAACTTTGTCTAAAAGTATTCAATGCCTTCTTCAAATTGAGTGAACATTAAAATAAAATATCTGGGATACTTCTTTAAACACATATTACCGAGTCTGCGTCTAGGAATTCTTAGTCGATTTAGGAGTCAGGAATCTTAGTTTTTCAAGTAATTGTGGTATGAATAATTGGAAGGCTATACAAAAGGAAACGCTGATCTGTTGGCTAAAACCCAGGTTCTTTAGCTTTCAAACAAGCCTCCAGTATGATCCAATCCATACTGATCCATACATTATCCTTCTCCTCTAATAATCTCTGTTCCAACAATATTGATCTACTTGACATTCACAAAAACCTTGTACTGTTTCATGAATCCCCCACCATTCGTATGTTTCTTCTACCTGGATCCCCTTTCCTTCTTAGTCCTACAGGTGCTAGGAAATGTTGAGTGGCTATTCAAAGAAAAATTCTCTGATTTGTAGTATTTGCCAATTTCTGTGGTATAAATACTCCCACAATGGCAGATTTCAAGCTACCAATGTGACATCTCTGGAAACTGAACTGGAAAGAAACATGTAGGATCAGCTCTTGAGAACTGGTGTGAGCTAACTCTGATACAGTGTTGCAAATAATCATTATCTCTCATCCTTCTCTGAAGCCCTTTACAATAAGTGACTGTTTCTTGCATGTTTAATATTATAATTACTCCATTTCTTCACTCGTATTTTTCAAAGTGCACATTACTAACTAGACTGTGAATTCTTTAAGATGAAGTTCTGTTTTGATAAAGATTGTGTTTAGTTAGAATACATTTTAGCTCAAAAGTTTCTGTGTTTATGGTTTTGGGGGTATGTTTTCCTTTGTATAGCAACTTATTAAATAAAGTGTTAAAATCTTTTAAGTGTTTTAGAAGTTTCAACTTCAGTCATGTTAAAATATGTCAAGCAAAATGATTTTTGTTCATGTTTAAGCCAGTATATTAAAGGGGGAAAGTGTATCTTCTGGGAGCCAGCCTGAGCACTAATAAAAGTGAGATATGTGACCTTGGGATGTTAACTGTGGGCTACTTCTCACTAGTAGGAGATTCTCTTCTTATGAATCTAGGTTCTGAGTTGTTTCAGTCAGAGGAAGTTGTATTTGCTTAGAGAGCATCTTATCTATAGTCAACTTGGCTAGGTTGAGCTATTTCTCTTTTTAAATTATCGGGGATTACTTAGCCTGAACTGCTGCTGCTGGTAAGTCGCTTCAGTCGTGTCCGACTCTGTGCAACCCCATAGACGGCAGCCCACCAGGCTCCCCCATCCCTGGGATTCTCCAGGCAAGAACACTGGAGTGGGTTGCCATTTCCTTCTCCAAAGCATGAAAGTGAAAAGTGAAAGTGAAGTCGCTCAGTTGTGTCCTACTCTTCGCGACCCCATGGACTGCAGCCCACCAAGCTCCTCCATCCATGGGATTTTCCAGGCAAGAGTACTGGAGTGGGGTGCCATGGCCTGAACTACTCTTCCTCAAAAAGGATCCCCTTGCTGTTTCATTCCTAAGTAATTACCTTCCTGAGCTGGAACATATTTCTGAGGGCAGAAATATTTTAAACTCGAGATCAGCCCTGGGATTTCTTTGAAAGGAATGATGCTAAAGCTGAAACTCCAGTACTTTGGCCACCTCATGCGAAGAGTTGACTCATTGGAAAAGACTCTGATGCTGGGAGGGATTGGGGGCAAGAGGAGAAGGGGATGACAGAGGATGAGATGGCTGGATGGCATCACTGACTCGATGGATGTGAGTCTCAGTGAACTCCGGGAGTTGGTGATGGACAGGGAGGCCTGGCGTGCTGCGATTCATGGGGTCGCAAAGAGTCGGACACGACTGAGCGACTGATCTGATCTGATCTGACCCAGAGACAATAGAGGAAGACATTTTATTCTTCCATAAGAAAGAATCATCCTTAAATATGTGGGTACATTGTTTCATTTCATCTGAAAAGATACAGAGCTCTCTTCCTGAATCCTTAAAAAAATCACTGTATTATCCCAGTCATGTGCCTTCTCTATCTACATATTAGATAGGATATTTGTTTTACTAAAAGACCAATTCTAAAATGTTTAACACAAGTCAGTATTTTCTCTCTGTCTCATATCTTGCATGTGTATAGTGATAGATTCAGATAGATTTAACAAATCATGATACAGTATAAGCAGAGGAAATGATCTTTCTTTAAGCGCACAAGGATAAATGAAACAAACTGTAGTATTCTACAGCATAGTATATGTTTTCAATATTTTATGGAATTCTAAGTTGAAACTTGAAGAATAATGTCTCTTCTGGGAGATAATGGTAATTATAAACAAAAGATATGGGGAAGTTCTTTTTTAATTTAACCTTAGTTATAAAATTTGTTTGGTGCCCATACCAATTTTTTGTTTGTTTGCCTGTCAGTGGTTTATGGAAAGATACAAGAAAACAAGAGCTCTTCTAGATCTGAATCATAAGAGTAGAAAAAAATGATCATTGGGCCAACTAAACTAGTTCCAACTCAAAAGCAAATCCAAATAGTGTTTAATTTTTCTGACTTAAATTACTCATTTGAAAAGTAAGTTTAAATTGGCAGTGAGAACAATTCTATTAGCTACTAGGGAAGAAACTTCAGAACAATGGTATTTAAACTTGGATTGTCAAATACTTGATAAGACTGAAAATCACTGAAGATCATTTTCTTTTTGATCATTTGTCATTTGAGGTTTGCTTATTTATTTTCCATTGAAAAACAACTTGCTTCCAAGCTTGTATCTCAAAGAAAGCAAGAAAAAAATGTGAAAGACTAATATTATATTAGGCAGGCATCCCAAAAGTTGATAGGACACAACTGTGCAATAGAACTTGGTGATGTAAAGGCATATGTTTCTTAAGAAATGGACTTTATAACTTTCTTAAAACTTTACTCCCTTTGAATGATGGGCCTTTTTGCCTAGGAGTGAAATAATTATATAGGGTACTCTACTGCAGCACGCTCTTAAAAATATATTGCATCAGGGTCATGATGTTGTAATTTAGAATTTTAAAAGTAAGAGAGTGAGCTTTTAAATTTAATATCTCAGGGACTTTGGATCCCTTCCACCCAAAACTTGGCTTGCAATTTGTCTCCACAGATGATTTTAATGGTTTAAATTAGTTACGGCTTTTCAAACTATGAAGTAGCCAATAATTTATCTTTGACCAAAGTTTAAACAATTAGTTCTAACCAGCACCAGTTATTTTAAAAATCAGATTTTAGAGGGGAAAAAAGTAAATGTGGTTAGTTAATTTCTTGTTGCTTAGAGACTTATATATTTAAAAATAAACCTCCAGAGATTTTAGTTTGAGGGGGAACTCCCCATTTCTGTGGCTAGTTGCCCAACATATTGCTGTATGTCAGTGAAAATTTTAAAATGTAGAGATTTTCAAGACATAAATCCCTCTATTATCTGTCATATACATATGAAGAATATTTCTGTGGCCTACATAGGACTTCCCAGGTGGTACAGTGGTCAAGAATCTGCCTGCCAGTGCAGGAGACACGAGAGACTCAGATTCGATCCTTGAGTTGGGAAGATTCCCCTGGAGGAGGAAATAGCAATCCACTCCAGTGTTCTTGCCTAGAAAATTCCATGGACAGAGGAGACTGGCAGGTTACAAGCCTTTGCAACCTTGGTGTCGCAAAGAGTTGGACACGACTGACCACACATACACACTTAGGTTTTAGAGTTTGTAGTTTACTTTTGACATCAGCTGTCATTTGCAAATTGTAGAAAAGAAGGAAGTGTTCCCATGATGGCATAGGTTTCCTGACTTCACCCCGTGGCAAAGTTTAGAGTCTTTGGAATTGCCTTGATTCAGACTCTGAAAAAGCCTTCAGTGGCACGTTGCCAGTTTTAGTTAAACTTACACGGTCTTTGTCTTACTTGAGCATTTTTGGATCACTGTTAAATAACTCGGCAGACAGAGGGACATAATGCCTGTTTTGTATTGGCTGGATCAACAAGTGCACTCAAAGGCTGTTAACAGAGAGCGGAGAAAGAGACTGCACGTGGAGGTGCAGACTCCTAAGTACCTTCTCATGGTTAACTGTATGGTTTGTACTTGTGTCCTTTTGTGGGCAATTATGAAAATTGTGCTCTTCTATTATTTCTCTTTATTTATAAAATGACTCAGATTAACATTAGTAGCAACATAGGCAAATAGGATGGCTTTCGAAGGGCAGAGGAAATTAAAAAAAAAAATCACTTCTCCACATACTTTGTTCTTGCTTAGATGTTCTCAACTTTGAAAAATGTAGCAAGAACCAAGAAAAATGATCTGAATTCTCTGGGGTTAAACAGGAATATGAATTTTAAGAAAAGGAACTGCAACCAATTCAAGGCCTCTCAGCTTGTCTGTTTTGTTGTTCTTGTTGTTGTTTGTTTCTATCACAAAGCCCAGTTTATCTCTAGAACAAGAGTCCACCCATCTACAAATGTTTATGTTTAATAAAGATCAGAGTTGAATTTAGTCAATACTGTATTTCTGTAGTAATTGTGGAAGGAAATGAGAACAGTGGACTGGGTGCTGAGTGCTTTACTACCGTCATTGTGATCTAAATTAGTCACACTGTTTAACTTCAGTTTTTAGATCTGTCAGATGGGGAGAGGTCAGTTAGTCCTGTTCTAAATTCCCTTCTTGTCATAAGACTGTCACTATGACATTAGACTAGGGTCAGAACAGGATGAAAAAGAGAACAAAAAAAGAGGTACTGACTTTTGTCTCGAGACAATTAAATCAAGAGATTTCTGCAGCTAAATTTAGTAATGGAAGTGGAAAATGGAACAAAACAAATATAATGTTGATGTTCTTACATCATCAATTGATCCTCACCCTCCTGACTGCCACAGCCACCCCTCAAAATATCTAAGAATGATGGATGAGAAACAGCTGTCTCTTGTGTCAACTTGTAAATTGTCAGGAATGCCGGTGCCTGTCAGTTAGTTTCCCAAGGCAGACTCCTGGGAGGGAAGCTGGGTTTGGACCCTTGCAGATTTCCTACATTCCCTTCTCCCTTTCTTACAATTTTGGTAGCACTGGTAGGTCAACTCTAGGAGACAGAAATGGAGAGTAGTTATGTCAGCATAGCTTAAGAGACCGGACACAGTGAAAAGGAGGCTAGGTTGAAGGGGGGTTGAGACAGTGACTGCTTGCTAATTCATATTGACTCTGTTCATATTTTGAAAGCACCATCAGAATAAATGCCAGATAGGGTAAATGAAACTGTGAAGTGAAATTCTGTTAGAAATTTTGGATTGGATCTTGTGTAATCTTATTGATGTAGAAGCACTTAGTACTGATTTTTTAGGTAAGTGGAGAAAATAGACCTATGGTGGAGTACGCTCTGAAAAACATGTAACTTTCCTTATTTTTAACCTAAAACCATTGTGTCAGTCAATTTAGTTTTTGTTCACAGTGTTTTAAAGATGCCTTTGATTTATGTAAAGTATTATTGCCCTTGTTCATTTGTTAATTTATGCATTGAAATTGTGATTGAGCACAAGCTATGTGCCAAGCACCAAGCCTGCACAAAGACACGTGATGAATAAGACCCTTTCCCCATCTCCCAGGAGCATGCTCTGTAGTCAGATGACATGAATTGTAGTCCTTTGTTACAGTTGCAAGTGTCAGCAGTCTATGACATAATTATAATAGGACAGAAAAATGAAATATTCTATAATCAACTTCTTTCCATGCATATCCCCTCCATGGTGCTCTGTAACTATATAAAATTATACTCACACATGTTCTTTAGTAACATTTTTAAAAGAGGAAAAATTCCTATATGATAAAAATTAATCCCAGTTCTAAATGCTTATGTAGAATTAGGATATGAAGGTATTAGCCAAGAGACTAAGAAATTAGTGTACCTACATACAACTGTGTGTTCTGTTTTTCAGGCTTAACAGCTTAGCTGTAACATTTGTACATTAGCTAAATAACATCTCAAGGGGAGATGGAGATAGAACCTTGATGTCTACTGATTGTACATGTGTGAGTTTGTGCTCTCAGAGGATAGTCCTTAGAAAACTCCCTGCTGGAAGCTATTGTGCATATTGTAAAAGGACCATTGCTAAGTGCCAATTGAGCTAGTACTCTATATTGCCATTTAAAAAGAAGATTTCATACCACTTGATTATGTTAAATAGAAATGTTTGAAATTTATACAGAATTACATCAAAATGGCACAGTAGTTATATGTCTAAAGGGCTGTGACTACTCTATCCCATAACTAATGTCAATCCTTCTGGTAGATGGCTTAATGTAAGATGTCACAGAATGTATTACATGAGAAGTATAGAAACTCTTAGAATACTGAAGCCATAAATATATATTGTAATAGAACCTAAACCCATGTTTGCATTGAAATAGACCTACAAACATATATATATATATATATAATATATATATATAATATATATATATTATATATATATACACACACACATACATACATATGTATATATTACATTTAATATTTCAAGTAGCACAAATGGAACTCTGTATTTTTAAGTATACAGAGGTACAGATGAATCAAGTAAGGTTGTTCCATGTATATAATAAAGTATCATTCTTGGTGCTGTACAGGTTCTTGAGGTATAGCACTGTGTTGTGTGACTTTTAACAGTACCTTCTGTCATTTCTTCAGAGACACCTAATTTCCTTCCCAAAAAACAGTAGGGGGATTCTTACCATCTTTTAAGTGAATCCTCTCCATCAACCAAATTGTATTTTCAGTGGGTATGTGTTCTACGTCCCTTATTAGTAAATTATACATATCATAAATGCAGTAATAAGCTATTTAATGTATAAAAATATGAAACTAGAAAGGAAATGGACTACATCCCATGATTTAACCCCCGTTTCCCCGCAAAATCCCATGGAAATAACAAAGAAAAAGAGACATTTTAAAAGAATGAAACTAAGCTATGTATAGAAAATTTTAAAAAGGTGGCAGCTGTGTTCCAAAAAGTTTGAGAAAATCTTGGAAGATAGAGCAGAGGTAACAGGGGAGAAAGAGACAGGAAAGGCATAGCTCAGGCCCCCAGGTAAGAACAAGTACAATTAGTCCTGGGAAATAGTATCCTTAGATTTAAGAAAGTATCTTGCAAGCTGCTATAATAAAAGTGTTAATCAGAGAATGAAATTTGTCTCTTGGAATTTACAATAGGATTGAAAAATTGGACAGTAAAGCCCTGAATGACTGAACAAAAAGAAAAAAACTTCCAAACAAGTAATTTGAGAAAGGTGCTTAAATGTCTTGAAATTTAGAGCAAAAGACAAAGGAAAAATAAGGGACAAAACTGAAGAGATACAGAGAATTGTTTCAGGAGATTCAAAATTCATCATCTAAAGTTTTAGAAGCAGAGGATAAAGATAATTAAGGAACATGAAAGAGGAAATGGAAAAAAAATTCCTGTCATATTCCATAAGTATAACAAAGCTAACTTTGATAATATTCAGTGTTGACAAGAACATGGGAAGTAGGTAATTGCACAAACTAGGGAGAAAATAATTGTGTAACTTCTTTGAGGAAAAATTAATTGACCTTTAACCCAGCATTTTACTTCTAATAATTTTTCTTTTGGATAGTTTGCCCATGTTAACAATAACATTTATTCAAGTATTCACTTAAGTATGGTTTTTAATAAGTAAAACCAAAAAAAATGTGTCTATAGTGATACATCTATCTAGTTAAAAAATAAGAAAAAAAATTATGTGCTGATATGGAGAAATATCAGATATAAACAAAATTAAATGCCAGTCAGAAAAATTAAGGAAAAAATTTATGTTAAAAAGGAACATAGATATAGTTATAGTTTCTTTCATGGCCTTAGAGTTAGTTGCTCCATTGTGTCCGACTCTTGGCGTCCCCATGGACTGTAGCCCACCAGGCTCCTCTGTTTATGGAATTCTCCAGGCAAGAACACTGTCGTGGGCTGCCATTCCCTTCTCCAGGGGATCTTCCCAACCAAGGGATCAAATGCAGGTCTCCTGCATTGTAGGCAGATTCTTTACCACCTGAGACACTAGGGAAGCCCTTTGTGGCCTTAAAATTTCTTTTAAAAAAGGTCTAATGTATAGAATTCATGTTGTATTTTTGGTTCTAATTAGATAAGTTAATAAATCACAGTAGTACCAAATATATGAGAAAATGATTGAATCATAAAATTGTAACCTCAAAAAATCCTAGTTCATTTGATAAAAATAAAAAATACTAATTTAATATATAAGTAATATTTAATAAAGATAGTGACTCTCAATAATAAAGCCTTAAAATTGATGAAAAGAGGAAATTCATACATTCTCTTCCAGAACAGACAGTGCATATACCTGGCTTATTCATAACTCTTCATCAATTATATAGTGAATATATGAAATATTTCTATATATTTTCTGATTTCATCATGTGTAAATTGAGGAAGACTTACCTAGGAAAGCTGTTTTAAACTCACTTAAGGAAAAAATACTTAAATGAATACCTATGTCTCATATTCATCTTAAATAACAGATATTATGTTATGGACCATCCAAGCTATTAATCACTTTCTCTTGGCTATTCAACTACCAGCATTTGGTCACTTTATTCATAGTCATCAGAGAAAAATTGTATAGATTTGAAACTCAGACATGTACTTTTTCTATTTTCTACTCAAGGAAAAAGATTGATAGAAGAGAATATTGAGTCAGATAAAACATATGTACAGATATGTATTTAATAGAGGAATTAATTGAAATAACACTGACCTCATAGTGGAAGAATGGTAAAAAGATTAGAACTTAAGAACCATTAGACTGGTAAAATCATTACTCTGAAATGTGACCCAGGATTGGGGGCATTTTATTAGTTTTCAAGCTGTGGATCATGAACTAGTATCCCCAAAATGTTAATGAGTTTTACTACTGAAAATATTGGGGCTTCCAAGGTGTCTCAGTGGTAAAGAATCTGCTTTACCACTGCGGGAACTGCAGGAGATGTGGGTTCAGTCCCTGGGTTGGGAAGATCCCCTGGAGGAGGGCATGGCAACCCACTCCAGTATTCTTACCTGAGGAATCCCACGGACAGAGGAGCCTCGAAGGCTACAGTCCATGGATTCAGAAGGAGCTGGACATGACTGAACAACTGAGCACGCACACATGCACTGAAAGGTTTCTGTACTTCTTTTTTTGGCCTTCTGTCTGATTAGATGTTCATATGGGCCCTGCAACAATAAAACAGCTATATTATAACAAAGTATACGTTGAGTCCTTGCTAGTCTTGTAGATGTAGGGAGTGTCTTTAAAACAGAGGCATACATTGACAGTGAGCAGGAACCATACCAGGGGAGTGGAGCTGGGGCCAAAGAGATCGAAGTCAGAAAGCCACTGGCAGCATTGCTATCCAGACACTTAGGCTCCTCTGGTAAGGCAGTGAAATTGCAACTGGGATTCCCTTGGGAAATCAAAAAAAGGACTGAAGTTATTTCAGATTAGGCTTCCCACATGGCACAGTTGTAAAGAATCTGCCTGCCAGTGCAGTAGATGCAAGAGATGGGATTCTGTCTCTGGGTTTGGAAAATCCCCTGGAGTAGGAAATGGCCTTCTTGCCTGGATAATCCCATGAACAGTGGAGCCTGGTGGGCTACAGTCCATAGGGTTGCAAAGAGTTGGACCTGACTGAGCACACACAGTACACTACTCCTACCCCTCCCCATCATGCACAAAATAAAATACTTTTTAGAGGAAAGTTTTCCCAATTTAGGCCCACAGGACCAATAAGATAGATACATTTTTTTTTAAATAAATGAAGACTATCAGGTACATAAGAAGAGTACCGTGATAAGAAAAAGTTAAACAATGAACAAAAGATTGAGACATTGAGGAAAACTGATATTGGGATTGCCAGATAATTCATATAATTGTATATGAAATGTTTAAAAAAGCAAAAGATGCATTAAGAAAGATGAACTTGAAAGAAAAACTATCAGGAATGAACTGATAGATTTGGAAAAAACAAACAAAAAGGCATTTCCAAAATGAAAAACTCAATTGTGTGGAGATGGTTGGGGGGAAGCCTCAGTGGATATTTTAAATAGTAGAAAAGACAAAGCAAAGTGGGCTTCCCTGATAGCTTAGTTGGTAAAGAGTCTGCCTGCAATGCAGGAGAGCCTAGTTCGATTCCTGGGTCGGGAAGATCCACTGGCAAAGGGATAGGCTACCCACTCCAGTATTCTTGGGCTTCCCCTGTGGCTCAGTAAAGCTGGTAAAGAATCCAACTGCAATGTGGGAGACCTGGGTTTGATCCCTGGGTTGGGAAGATCCCCTGGAGAAGGGAAAGGCTACCCATTCCAGTATTCTCGCCTGGAGAATTCCATGGGGGTCTGTATAGTCCATGGGCTCACAAAGAGTCAGACATGACTGAGTGACTTTCACTTTCAAGACAAAGAGAAATGCAGATCAAAATCAAAATAAGATAGTATCTCATACTTCTTAGGATTATACACACACACACATATAAAAAGGTAAGTTTTGGTGAGGATGTGGAGAAATAGGAATGCTTCCACATTGTTCAGTTCAGTTCAGTCACTCAGTCATGTACAACTCTTTGTGACCCCATGGACTACATCACACCAGGCTTTCCTGTTTATGACCAACTTCTGGAGCTTACTCAAACTCATGTCCATAGAGTTGGTGATGCCATCCAACCATCTCATCCTCTGTCATCCCCTTCTCCTCCTGCCTTCAATCTTTCCCAGCATCAGGGTCTTTTCAAATGTGTCATCTCTTTGCATCAGGTGGCCAAAGTATTGGAGTTTTAGCTTCAACATCAGTCCTTCCAATGAACATCCAGGACTGATCTCCTTTAGGATGGACTGGTTGGATCTCCTTGCAGTCCAAGGGACTCTCAAGAGTCTTCTCCAACTCCACAGTTCAAAAGCATCAATTCTTCCACACTCAGCTTTCTTTATAGTCCAACTCTCACATCCATACATGACTACTGGGAAAACCATAGCTTTGACTAGATGGACCTTTGTTGGCAAAGTAATATCTCTGCTTTTAAATATACCGTCTAGGTTGGCCATAGCTTTTCTTCCAAGGTGCAAGTGTGTTAATTTCATGGCTATAGTCACCATCTGCAGTGATTTTGGAGCCCCCCCCAAAACAAAGTCTCTCACTGTTTCCATTGTCTCCTTATCTATTTGCCATGAGGTGATGAGACTGAATGCCCTGATCTTAGTTTTCTGAATGCTGAGTTTTAAGTCAACTTTTTCACTCTCTCACTCTCATCAAGAGGCTCTTTAGTTCTTTGCTTTCTGCCACAATGGTGGTGTCATCTGCATGCATATCTGAGGTTATTGATATTTCCCCCAGCAGTCTTGATTCCAGCTTGTGCTTCATCCAGCCCAGCATTTCGCATGATGTACTCTGCATAGAAGTTAAATAAGCAGGGTGACAATATACAGCCTTGACATACTCCTTTCCCTATTTGGATCCAGTCTGTTGTTCCATGTTCAGTTCTAACTGTTGCTTCTTGACCTGCATACAGATTTCTCAGAAGGCAGGTCAGGTGGTCTGTTATTTCCAACTCTATAAGAATTTTCCAGTTTGTTGTGATCCACACAGTTAAAAGCTTTGGCGTAGTCAATAAAGCAGAATTAAGATATTTTTCTGGAACTCTCTTGCTTTTTTGATGATCCAACGGATGTTGGCAATTTGATCTCTGTTTCCTCTGCCTTTTCTACATCCAGCTTGAACATCTGGAAGTTCACAGTTGTCCTGGTCATCAAATACATCTTCCCAATATTGATAAAAATATACCTTTGCAAAGATAAATATACCACTTCTAATGGCCTGGCTACTTGTTTAGGTAAGCTGCCTACTCACACGTTACTACAAAGCCATACCAATTTGGAATAATTTTATGGAAAAATACAAATATATTTGTTACATAACTATGTGTTGCCTTGAAATTACCACTATTCAAAGAAATAGTCCCTGGGACTGAAACAGTCAATGAAGCACAGCAGGTAATAGAACCACCTACCAAATGGATGTCCACATACAATGTTACATGCAGAGAGCCCACTGTTACCTGAAAAACTATCATAATACAGCTTTTCTAGTGATAATCTCTAACAGGGCTGTTTGGTCCAGCTCTCTTCAGATGTTTACAAATTGCATATAACATGCTTCTGCATTGGCTGAGCTTCAAATTACCCAAAAGCTGAGGGAGAAGAACACAGAAGAGTCCCAGAAAGAGTTTGAGAATGCCCAATACAGTTGTCTCTTTTTCTGAGCAGCACCCTTATGAAAGGAAAAATAAGTTCCTTTCCTCATGTGTGTATGTAAAACACCTGTTTTTTTCTTTTTTTCTTTTTTCCTTTTAGAATACCTGAATACAACTGAGATTGAACAGACTCTACTTAAAGAGGTTACTGTCTCCTCTTTGAGGTTGCTTACAACAACAAAATGTGACTTCTGAGTTCTGGTGGAACTCAGCATGCCAGGAAAAGTGAGGACAGACTCATTCCTATGTACTTCTGAAAGCAGTGTTCATTATTTTTTGAAGTTGAACATTTTCATATATAGGTACATCTTGGCACATAAATAATCCTTTGCCCATTTAGATACCTACTCTTATGTATATGCATAGGATTCCCTGGTGGCTCAGACAGTAATCTGCCTGCAATGCCGGAGACCTGAATTTGATCCCTGGGTTGGGAAGATCCCCTGGAGAAGGAAATGGCAACCCACTCCAGTTTTCTTGCCTGGAAAATCTCATGGACAAAGGAGCTAGTGGGCTATAGTCCATAGGGTCACAAAGAGTCAGACACGACTGAAAAACTCCACCTTAGGTATATGCACCAGGAAGTAAGTATAAGAATATAGGAAAGTTTCTTAAAAGATCAAGGACTGAAAACAACTCCAGTGTATATCAATAGGATTCTGGATATACAAATAGAATAGAAATGTATATGGTAGTGAAAAGGAATGCTCAGCAGCTACAGGTAGAATCAGCCATATGGACGAATCTTAGGAATGGAACATTGGAAAATAAAATTTGAAAAACTACAAGTCCCAGAATGCTGCATGTTGTGCTTTAATAAATGTCACAAACAAGCAGGACTAGCCAATATGTTATTGATTTATCTATCATATAATGAAATCTCTTTAAAGAAAAAGTAATGACAAATACAGAATTCAAGATAGGGGTTGGTTAGTTTGTGGGGTGAGATAAGAAGTCTGTATGGATATGTACCAAGTTATTGGTGAAATTTTCATTCTTGGATTATGGTAAGTTCAGAGGTATTTTGATATGTTATTGTGTTTATATGTATATCAGATCAGATCAGATCAGATCAGTTGCTCAGTTGTGTCCGACTCTTTGCAATCCCATGAATCGCAGCACGCCAGGCCTCCCTGTCCACCACCAACTCCTGGAGTTCACTGAGACACATCCATCGAGTCAGTGATGCCATCCAGCCATCTCATCATCTGTCGTCCCCTTCTCCTCTTGCCCCCAATCCCTCCCAGCATCAGAGTCTTTTCCAATGAGTCAACACTTCGCATGAGGTGGCCAAAGTACTGGAGTTTCAGCTTTAGCATCATTCCTTCCAAAGAAATCCCAGGGCTGATCTCCTTCAGAATGGACTGGTTGGATCTCCTTGCAGTCCAAGGGACCCTCAAGAGTCTTCTCCAACACCACAGTTCAAAAGCATCAATTCTTTGGCGCTCAGCCTTCTTCACAGTCCAATTCTCACATCCATACATGACCACAGGAAAAACTATAGCCTTGACTAGATGAACCTTGTTGGCAAAGTAATATCTCTGCTTTTCAATATGCTTATCTAGGTTGGTCATAACTTTCCTTCCAAGGAGTAAGCCTCTTTTAATTTCATGGCTGCAGTCACCATCTGCAGTAATTTTGGAGCCCAGAAAAATAAAGTCTGACACTCTTTCCACTGTTTCCCCATCTATTTCCCATGAAGTGATGGGACCGGATGCCATGATCTTCGTTTTCTGAATGTTGAGTTTTAAGCCAACTTTTTCACTCTCCACTTTCACTTTCATCAAGAGGCTTTTGAGTTCCTCTTCACTTTCTGCCATAAGTGTGGTGTCATCTGCATATCTGAGGTTATTGATATTTCTCCCAGCAATCTTGATTCCAGCTTGTGTTTCTTCCAGTCCAGCATTTCTCATGAGGTACTCTGCATATAAGTTAAATAAGCAGGGTGACAATATACAGCCTTGACAAACTCCTTTTCCTATTTGGAACCAGTCTGTTGTTCCATGTCCAGTTCTAACTGTTGCTTCCTGACCTGCATATAGATTTCTCAAGAGGCAGGTCAGGTGGTCTGGGATTCCCATCTCTTTCAGAATTTTCTACAGTTGATTGTGATCCACACAGTCAAAGGCTTTGGCATAGTCAATAAAGCAGAAATAGATGTTTTTCTGGAACTCTCTTGATTTTTCCATGATCCAGAGGATGTTGGCAATTTGATCTCTGGTTCCTCTGCCTTTTCTAAAACCAGCTTGAACATCAGGAAGTTCACGGTTCACACGGTTCTCTGAAGCCTGGCTTGGAGAATTTTGAGCATTACTTTAGTAGTGTGTGAGATGAGTGCAATTGTGCAGGAGTTTGAGCATTCTTTGGCATTGCCTTTCTTTGGGATTGGAATGAAAACTGACCTTTTCCAGTCCTGTGGCCACTGCTGAGTTTTCCAAATTTGCTGGCATATTGAGTGCAGCACTTTCACAGCATCATCTTTCAGGATTTGAAATAGCTCAACTGGAATTCTATCACCTCCACTAGCTTTGTTCGTAGTGATGTATATACATATATATATATATATATATAAAGCATCAATTCATATATGTCAAATATTATATTTTAAAAGGTAATGAAGAAAATAGGTTAAGCATTGTTTAAATGATTCTTTAGTAAGCTATGTGTGGAGCAGCTGATTTACATAATAAATAGGTATATTTAGAGCCAGACTTAGAGATTTCAATATAACATTAATCTCTGTGAATCTCTAAATGGGGGTATATTTTTTAATTGAAACCTTTAGGGAAATAAAATCTCATAAGTAAATAAGAGTGCCCTGTCCCTTCAAATTCTCATACCATTTATCTGACATTTTATCTAAAAGTGCACTTTTAATTATCCCCTTGATGAATTAAGTATCATTAGTCCACTGACAAATTATAAATATCTTTGGGTAAGATAAGATGTTAGTCAACAACTTTTTAGCCCATGAAAGTTTATCTGGTAAGGATATGTCACTTTTGAAAGCAGAAAATATCTCTGAGGAAATGGGCAACAGAACATGTATGTTTCACAAGAGAGGTAGGAGGCCAGGCCTGGGGAATGGAGAAATGGCTAGGATTCGTGGGTTTCAGTAGGACTCATGGGAAGGTATGTGGAAATTTACTGTCAGGTTAGGGAGTCTTCAGAAAGGAGAGAAGCAACAAGAGAAGGAGGGGTGGAGGGGAGGCATGTTATATGGCTTAGTTAGTAACTGCCATCATTTCCTGTGTATGCTTGGTCCTTGCTTTTGGATTCCTTCCAATCTTGAGCCACTCCTGCTTGAACTAGGTGTGTTATAACAGACACTGTCAGTGCTTCATATCCTCTTGACCCACTCAGGTTCACCTGCAGCTTTGATGCACAGTTATTATACATACCAATGGCTTCCTGTGTTAAGAATCAGTGTCTGTCTGTCTCTACTAGATATGATGTTCACCTAGAGTACAGGGCAAGTCCATTGTGTCTTGTTTATAAAATCACAAAGAGCCACCCTCAAACACTGATGGAAGAGAGATGGCTAAGTACCCCAGTTATCTCCTACCTTGAGGTATGTTTACATTGTCTTTGGATGATTCCAAGAGCATTGATTTCCAGTTGCTCACAGTGGTAATTTAGCCATTAACACTTCCTCTTTATGGCCCTCCTCTCTTCCCTTCTCATCCTGTCTTTCTCACGCTGTGCTTCCTAGGATCATCCCCAAAATAAACTACTTGACCTAAATCTTTATCTCAGGGTCAGCTTTCAGAGGATGGAAAATTGGCATGTATGCACTCAGATTTTTAAACTCCTTCTCCTTCCTTTGTAATTTGTTCAAGAGCATTTCTTGTGGATACAGACAATGCCAGTGTAAATGTTAGATGCTGCAACATTTTAAATATGGTGTATTATTGTGGTATTCATGCTGAAGTATATTTACATAAAATGTTTTTAATCAATACTCTTTCTCTTGCTCCTTCTACCATCAGGGCAAAGGCTTACCATACTGCACAAAATAAAGTTATTTCTGCTGTAGGCAGGTAACTTATCATTAAGCCTCAACTGTCAAACTCAATACAGAAAAATCTAGAAGCCAGCCCCTGAGTGACTGTTTTTGAAGCTGTTGTACCTGGTGGGGAGGCCAAAAGTAGGAAAATGAAGAGGAGGAGGAGGCTCATGCCTTTCTAATCAAGAGCTGATGCTTCCCAGCATTGTCCCTTTCCCCACATGTCAGTAGAGAAGGGTTTTTCTAATCACCAATGATCTTTGAAGAGTTCAACAGGCAATTCTATATTGTATTTTGAGAATTTGGAGCACTAATGCCTCACATCAGGACCAGATTTGTAGATAACCAGTTAGACCCTGCTAAGTCAGTCTGATCCATCGCTAAATATATGTTGAGGGCACTGGAAGTATAGTCTTCTGGATATTTCCTTTCAGTAAATGCAAATAGTACAATGGTACTTAGGATAATAATAGGCAAGCAACTTTTACCAGTGGTTCAAGCTGGGAATCCATGATTATTCAGATATCCATTTGTGTTTGTAAAGAAGCTGGGAGCTCTTGGCCTGCCATTTCTGAGGTAATCGCGCTTGGCAATTTTACAAGACAAATCAGAAAATAATCAGATTTCTCTCAAGCTCACTTGAACCAGGTAGTGAGTCCAAGTTGAATACACTGTGTTTTCACTGAGGTGATCGGGGAACCGGAGGAATTGCCTCTGACCTCTCAGCAATGTCAGGCTACTCAGGCAGGCAAGGACCCAGAGCCCTGGGATGTAGAAGAATAAGAAACACGCGGGGGGAGGAGCCAAGATGGCGGAGGAGTAGGACGGGGAGAACACTTTCTCCCCCACAAATTCATCAAAAGAGCATTTAAACATCGAGTAAATTCCACAAAACAACTTCCGAATGCCGGCAGAGGACATCAGGCACCCAGAAAAGCAGCCCAACTCTTCGAAAGGAGGTAGGAAAAACCATAAAAGACAAAAAAAGAGACAAAAGAGGGAGGGACGGAGTTCCGTCCCGGGAAGGGAGTCTTAAAAAGAGAGAAGTTTCCAAACACCAGGAAACCCTCTCACTGCCGAATCTGTGCCGAGCTTTGGAAGCACAGAGGGCAACATAAAAGGGAGGGGAAAAAAAAAATAAACAATTAAAAATCGCGGATTGTGAGCCCTACGGGAACTCCCCCAGCGGAGAAGCAGCGCAGACGCCTGCACACGGCATTAGCAAGCGGGGGCTGGGCAGGGAAGTGCGGCACAGGCTGTGTCCCTTAGAGTAAGAATCGGGCTGAATGTCCTGAGCGCTATCTGAGCGAAATAATTTGGGCTAGCAAACCAGACTGTGGAATATCTACCACGCGAAAAGCCAGCCCTAACCTAAGACACCGCCAGGCCCGCGCACAGAACAAAGGACTGAACAGAGATAGCCGGCTGCAGACCTCCCCCTCCGGTGACAGGCAACCAGAGCCGGAAGGGGGCAATCGCAGCCCCAGAGAGACACTATCTATAAAACTGTAAGCAGGCTTCTTTGCTAACTAAAACTTCTTGGGGGTCTGGACGGTCAACATCTGCCTGAGAAGGTGCGCCGGTTTTACACCCAGATAACCGAGTGGCGGGGAGGCGATAAGTCGCAGCATTGGCGCCCGCCAAGCACCTCATCGCCTGAGCTGCTCGACCTGGGAAGAACACAAAACGCAGGCCCAACCGAGTCTGCGCCTCTGAGGACTACCCGAGTGCCTGAACCTGAGCGGCTTGGACCTGGGAGCTCAGTCCAGGGCCGGCCTCTGATTGTTCCCGGCGGAACAACCTAGAGCCCAAGCAGTGTGGGCAGGGAGGTTACACGCGCCGTGAGCGGGGGCAGACCCAGTGTGGCCGAGGCACTTCGAGCGCACGCCAGTGTTATCTGTTTGCAGCATCCCTCCCTCCCTCCCCACAGCGCGGCTGAACAAGTGAGCCTAAATTAAAAAAAAAAAAAAAAAAAAAAATAGGGTCCTCCACCGTCCCCTTTGTGTCAGGGCGGGAACCAGACACTGAAGAGACCAGCAAACAGAAGAAGCTCTAACAGAGGGAAACGCCTTGGAAGCTACAGGCCATAGATTAAAACCCTGTGGTTACTACGGATTACATAGGAAGGGGCCTATAGATCTTGAGAAATATAAGTCGGACTAAGGAACTGCCAAAAATGAACTGAACCCACAATACTCACAACAAAACCAGAGAAAGACCTAGATATATTTTTACTATTTTTACGATCAATCTTTCTTTCTTTTTTTTTTAATTAAAAAAAAATTTTTTTAAGTCCTCTATAGTCCTTTAATTTTCACTTTTATAACTATTACTTTGCAAAAAAAAAAAAAAGACCCTATTTTTTTTTTTTTCTTCTTCAGCAAACTTCATATATATATTTTATAATTTTTTGACCGTGGTTTTTTTTTTTTTTTTTTTCTTTTTTCTTTTTCTTCTTTTCTTTAACATTGCATTTTTGAAATTCCAAACTCTACTCTAGATTTTTAATTTTAGCCTTTTGATATATGTTATCAATTTTGTACCTATAGTTTTTTTCATAATTGCTGTGACTTTTTTTTTTTTCCTCTGTTTCTTTCTCTTCTTCTTTTATATAACATCGTATATCTGCAATTCCAAACTCTACTCAAGATTTTTAATTTATGCTTTTTGGTATTTGATATCAATTTTGTACCTGTATTTTCTTTATAATTTTTGCGACATTGTTTTTGTTGGTTTGTTTGTTTTCTCTCTTTATTTTTCTTCTTCTTCTTTTTTTTTTTTTTTTTTTTTAACGTTGTATTTTTGAAATTCCAAACTCTACTCTGGATTTTTAATTTTTGCTGTTTGGTATTAGTTATCAATTTTGTACCTGTAGTTTCTTTATTACTTTCACGACCTTGTTTGTTTTTCTTTGTTCGTTTTTTCTCTCTTTCTTTTCCTTCTCCTTTTCATTAACATCGCATTTTTGAAATTCCAAACTCTACTCTAATTTCTAATTTTTGTTTTTATGTATTTGTTACCAATTTTGTACCTTTAAGAACCCAATCTTCAGGACCCATTTTTCACTAGTGTACGAGATTACTGGCTTGACTGCTCTCTCTCCCTTTGGACTCTCCATTTTCTCCACCAGGTCACCTGTATCTCCTCCCTAACCCCTCTCTACTCTACCCAACTCTGTGAATTTCTGTGTGTTCCAGACGGTGGAGAACACTTAAGGAACTGATTACTGGCTGGATCTGTCTCCCGCCTTTTCATTTCCCCCTTTTATCCTTCTGGCCACCTCTGTCTCCTGCCTCCTTCTTCTCTTCCCTGTATAACTCCGTGAACATCTCTGAGTGGTCCAGTTGTGGAGTGCACATAAGGAAGTGACTACTGGCTAGCCCACTCTCTCCACTATTGATTCCACCTCATCTCATTTGGGTCACCTCTAACTCCCTCCTCCCTCTTCTCTTCTCCATGTAACGCTGTGAACCTCTCTGAGTGACCCTCACAGTAGAGAAACTTTTCATCTTTAACGTAGATGTTTTATCAGTGGTGCTGTATAGAAGGAGAAGTTTTGAAACTACTGTAAAATTAAGACCGATAACTGGAAGTAGGAGGCTTAAGTCCAATCCCTGACTCCAGGGAACTCCTGACTCCAAGGAACATTAATTGACAGGAGCTCATCAAACGCCTCCATACCGACACTGAAACCAAGCACCACACAAGGGCCAACAAGTTCCAGGGAAAGACATAACAAGCAAATTCTCCAGCAACAAAGGAACACAGCCCTGAGCTTCAAGATACAGGCTGCCCAAAGTCACCCCAAAACCATAGACATCTCATAACTCATTACTGGACATTTCATTACACTCCAGAGAGAAGAAATACAGCTCCATCCACCAGAACATCGACAAAAGCTTCCCTAACCAGGAAACCTTGACAAGCCACCTGTACAAACCCACACACAGCGAGGAAACGCCACAATAAAGAGAACTCCACAAACTGCCAGAATACAGAAAGGACACCCCAAACTCAGCAATTTAAACAAGATGAAGAGACAGAGGAATAGCCAGCAGATAAAGGAACAGGATAAATGCCCACCAAACCAAACCAAAGAGGAAGAGATAGGGAATCTACCTGATAAAGAATTCCGAATAATGATAGTGAAATTGATCCAAAATCTTGAAATTAAAATGGAATCACAGATAAATAGCCTGGAGGCAAGGATTGAGAAGATGCAAGAAAGGTTTAACAAGGACTTAGAAGAAATAAAAAAGAGTCAATATATAATGAATAATGCAATAAGTGAAATTAAAAACACTCTGGAGGCAACAAATAGTAGAATAACAGAGGCAGAAGATAGGATTAGTGAATTAGAAGATAGAATGGTAGAAATAAATGAATCAGAGAGGATAAAAGAAAAACGAATTAAAAGAAATGAGGACAATCTCAGAGACCTCCAGGACAATATTAAACGCTACAACATTCGAATCATAGGGGTCCCAGAAGAAGAAGACAAAAAGAAAGACCATGAGAAAATACTTGAGGAGATAATAGTTGAAAACTTCCCTAAAATGGGGAAGGAAATAATCACCCAAGTCCAAGAAACCCAGAGAGTCCCAAATAGGATAAACCCAAGGCGAAACACCCCAAGACACATAGTAATCAAATTAACAAAGATCAAACACAAAGAACAAATATTAAAAGCAGCAAGGGAAAAACAACAAATAACACACAAGGGAATTCCCATAAGGATAACAGCTGATCTTTCAATAGAAACTCTTCAAGCCAGGAGGGAATGGCAAGACATACTTAAAATGATGAAAGAAAATAATCTACAACCAAGATTATTGTACCCAGCAAGGATCTCATTCAAGTATGAAGGAGAAATCAAAAGCTTTTCAGACAAGCAAAAGCTGAGAGAATTCTGCACCATCAAACCAGCTCTCCAACAAATACTAAAGGATATTCTCTAGACAGGAAACACAAAAATGGTGTATAAATCTGAACCCAAAACAATAAAGTAAATGGCAACGGGGTCATACTTATCAGTAATTACCTTAAACGTAAATGGGTTGAATGCCCCAACCAAAAGACAAAGACTGGCTGAATGGATACAAAAACAAGACCCCTGCATATGTTGTCTACAAGAGACCCACCTCAAAACAGGGGACACATACAGACTGAAAGTGAAGGGCTGGAAAAAGATTTTCCATGCAAATAGGGACCAAAAGAAAGCAGGAGTAGCAATACTCATATCAGATAAAATAGACTTTAAAACAAAGACTGTGAAAAGAGACAAAGATGGTCACTACATAATGATCAAAGGATCAATCCAAGAAGAAGATATAACAATTATAAATATATATGCACCCAACACGGGAGCACCGCAGTATGTAAGACAAATGCTAACAAGTATGAAAGAAGAAATTAACAATAACACAATAATAGTGGGAGACTTTAATACCCCACTCACACCTATGGATAGATCAACTAAACAGAAAATTAACAAGGAAACACAAACTTTAAACGATACAATAGACCAGTTAGACCTAATTGATATCTATAGGACATTTCATCCCAAAACAATGAATTTCACCTTCTTCTCAAGTGCACATGGAACCTTCTCCAGGATAGATCACATCCTGGGCCATAAAGCTAGCCTTGGTAAATTCAAAAAAATAGAAATCATTCCAAGCATCTTTTCTGACCACAATGCAGTAAGATTAGATCTCAATTACAGGAGAAAAACTATTAAAAAATCCAACATATGGAGGCTGAACAACACGCTGCTGAATAACCAACAAATCACAGAAGAAATCAAAAAAGAAATCAAAATTTGCATAGAAACGAATGAAAATGAAAACACAACAACCCAAAACCTGTGGGACACGGTAAAAGCAGTCCTAAGGGGAAAGTTCATAGCAATACAGGCACACCTCAAGAAACAAGAAAAAAGTCAAATAAACAACCTAACTCTACACCTAAAGCAACTAGAAAAGGAAGAAATGAAGAACCCCAGGGTTAGTAGAAGGAAAGAAATCTTAAAAATTAGAGCAGAAATAAATGCAAAAGAAACAAAAGAGACCATAGCAAAAATCAACAAAACCAAAAGCTGGTTCTTTGAAAGGATAAATAAAATTGACAAACCATTAGCCAGACTCATCAAGAAACAAAGGGAGAAAAATCAAATCAATAAAATTAGAAATGAAAATGGAGAGATCACAACAGACAACACAGAAATACAAAGGATCATAAGAGACTACTATCAACAATTATATGCCAATAAAATGGACAACGTGGAAGAAATGGACAAATTCTTAGAAAAGTACAACTTTCCAAAACTCGATCAGGAAGAAATAGAAAATCTTAACAGACCCATCACAAGCACGGAAATTGAAACTGTAATCAAAAATCTTCCAGCAAACAAAAGCCCAGGTCCAGACGGCTTCACAGCTGAATTCTACCAAAAATTTAGAGAAGAGCTAACACCTATCCTGCTCAAACTCTTCCAGAAAATTGCAGAGGATGGTAAACTTCCAAACTCATTCTATGAGGCCACCATCACCCTAATACCAAAACCTGACAAAGATCCCACAAAAAAAGAAAACTACAGGCCAATATCACTGATGAACATAGATGCAAAAATCCTTAACAAAATTCTAGCAATCAGAATCCAACAACACATTAAAAAGATCATACACCATGACCAAGTGGGCTTTATCCCAGGGATGCAAGGATTCTTCAATATCCGCAAATCAATCAATGTAATACACCACATTAACAAATTGAAAAATAAAAACCATATGATTATCTCAATAGATGCAGAGAAAGCCTTTGACAAAATTCAACATCCATTTATGATCAAAACTCTCCAGAAAGCAGGAATAGAAGGAACCTACCTCAACATAATCAAAGCTATATATGACAAACCCACAGCAAACATTATCCTCAATGGTGAAAAATTGAAAGCATTTCCTCTAAAGTCAGGAACAAGACAAGGGTGCCCACTTTCACCATTACTATTCAACATAGTTTTGGAAGTTTTGGCCACAGCAATCAGAGCAGAAAAAGAAATAAAAGGAATCCAAATTGGAAAAGAAGAAGTAAAGCTCTCACTGTTTGCAGATGACATGATCCTCTACATAGAAAACCCTAAAGACTCCACCAGAAAATTACTAGAACTAATCAATGACTATAGTAAAGTTGCAGGATATAAAATCAACACACAGAAATCCCTTGCATTCCTATACACTAATAATGAGAAAACAGAAAGAGAAATTAAGGAAACAATTCCATTCACCATTGCAACGGAAAGAATAAAATACTTAGGAATATATCTACCTAAAGAATCTAAAGACCTATATATAGAAAACTATAAAACACTGGTGAAAGAAATCAAAGAGGACACTAACAGATGGAGAAATATACCATGTTCATGGATTGGAAGAATCAATGTAGTGAAAATGAGTATACTACCCAAAGCAATCTATAGATTCAATGCAATCCCTATCAAGCTACCAACAGCATTCTTCACAGAGCTAGAACAAATAATTTCACAATTTGTATGGAAAAACAAAAAACCTCGAATAGCCAAAGCAATCTTGAGAAAGAAGAATGGAACTGGAGGAATCAACCTACCTGACTTCAGGCTCTACTACAAAGCCACAGTTATCAAGACAGTATGGTACTGGCACAAAGACAGAAATATAGATCAATGGAACAAAATAGAAAGCCCAGAGATAAATCCACGCACATATGGACACCTTATCTTCGACAAAGGAGGCAAGAATATACAATGGATTAAAGACAATCTCTTTAACAAGTGGTGCTGGGAACTCTGGTCAACCACTTGTAAAAGAATGAAACTAGAACACTTTCTAACACCATACACAAAAATAAACTCAAAATGGATTAAAGATCTAAACGTAAGACCAGAAACTATAAAACTCCTAGAGGAGAACATAGGCAAAACACTCTCTGACATACATCACAGCAGGATCCTCTATGACCCACCTCCCAGAATATTGGAAATAAAAGCAAAAATAAACAAATGGGACTTAATTAACCTTAAAAGCTTCTGCACATCAAAGGAAACTATTAGCAAGGTGAAAAGACAGCCTTCAGAATGGGAGAAGATAATAGCAAATGAAGCAACTGACAAACAACTAATCTCGAGAATATACAAGCAACTCCTACAGCTCAACTCCAGAAAAATAAATGACCCAATCAAAAAATGGGCCAAAGAACTAAATAGACATTTCTCCAAAGAAGACATAAAGATGGCTAACAAACACATGAAAAGATGCTCAACATCACTCATTATCAGAGAAATGCAAATCAAAACCACTATGAGGTACCATTTCACGCCAGTCAGAATGGCTGCAATCCAAAAGTCTACAAGTAATAAATGCTGGAGAGGGTGTGGAGAAAAGGGAACCCTCTTACACTGTTGGTGGGAATGCAAACTAGTGCAGCCACTATGGAGAACAATGTGGAGATTCCTTAAAAAACTGGAAATAGACATGCCTTATGATCCAGCAATCCCACTGCTGGGCATACACACTGAGAAAACCAGAAGGGAAAGAGACACGAGTACCCCAATGTTCATCGCAGCACTGTTTATAATAGCCAGGACATGGAAGCAACCTAGATGT
Organism: Bubalus kerabau; assembly: GCF_029407905.1. NCBI lineage: Eukaryota > Metazoa > Chordata > Mammalia > Artiodactyla > Bovidae > Bubalus > Bubalus kerabau. The sequence goes on from NC_073631.1 coordinate 56,140,653, forward strand.
CCATCAGCAGATGAATGGATAAGAAAGCTGTGGTACATATACACAATGGAGTATTATTCAGCCATTAAAAAGAATACATTTGAATCAGTTCTAATGAGGTGGATGAAACTGGAGCCTATTATACAGAGTGAAGTAAGCCAGAAAGAAAAACACCAATACAGTATACTAACACATATATATGGAATTTAGAAAGATGGTAACAATAACCCTGTGTACGAGACAGCAAAAGAGACACTGATGTATAGAACAGTCTTATGGACTCTGTGGGAGAGGGAGAGGGTGGGAAGATTTGGGAGAATGGCATTGAAACATGTAAATATCATGTATGAAATGAGTTGCCAGTCCAGGTTCGATGCACGATACTGGATGCTTGGGGCTGGTGCACTGGGACGACCCAGAGGGATGGAATGGGGAGGGAGGAGGGAGGAGGGTTCAGGATGGGGAACACATGTATACCTGTGGCGGATTCATTTTGATATTTGGCAAATCTAATACAGTTATGTAAAGTTTAAAAATAAAATAAATTTAAAAAAAAAAAAAAAGAAACACGCCCCTCTGAACAAGTATGGTGTCTAGATTTGATAAAGTCAGAGGAAGATCTACACAGATAAACTGTGAAGCCCTTGGTATCCTTCCTTGACCTCCCCTGAGGACAAGCAACACTAGTGAATGTGCTTTTCTTGATAACTTGGATCCAATAAGCATCTCAAAACACACAGTGCCTTCTTATATGTGCATTGAAAATGAGAAACTGGCAAGCACCTCTGTATGGTTCAGAGTAACACTGAAACCCAGAAAGAAAAAGATGTGACCTGGGAGATTTTCATATCTCAACAGCTATTCTAATGTGAAGTGATTCTGAAGTCTTAGGTGAAGACAAAGTGGTCAGGTTAGCAACAATTCTTATACAGTCCTTGCTAGAGGAATGCTTCAATGTTAATTTAAGCTCTGAGACCAAACATGGGCAAAGTTTTACATTTGTAATCATTTGTTGCTTTTGCGTTCCTTGGTATACTGGAACCAGCCAATATTGGTTAGACAGAGCCACTGTGAGCATCTCTTCCAAACTCTGTATTCACTGATACCACATGGTAACTTGAAATTGTCCATTGTAGGAGTATTTATACCCCAGAAACAGGAAGTGGCTACTAAATATAAATCAGAGCATCCTCCCACCCCAGCCTGTTGTTAAACATTTATAAATGTCTGCCCATTTATATTGAAATAAGAAACGAAAACAAGCAGAGATCTTCAACTTCTTGCCTTTGGCCAGGGAATTCATCTCACTCAGATACTTTGGTCATGATGAGCCTGGGCCCTGGGGCAGCATTAGAATATTCATGAGTCAGTGTGTTTTATCTGGTAAATGTCTAATTTTCAAACTCTGGGCAAGTGACCCAGTGTCTGTGAGATTTTCACTTCTCATATGCAAAAACAGTTGTAATACCTGCTCTAGTTCACAGACATGTGGTATGATTGCAAATGAATAATGCATGTGAAAAAACTAATTACAATGTATATAAAATTATATATTGTATGGTAAGATATTTAATATGCTAATACATAATATTATGGTGATAATAGTTAATAATTGACATTTATTTAGTGTTTGGTACGTACCCAACGCTGTTCTAAGTGCTCTACCTATTTTAGTCATTATATCCTTATCAACTACATGCTGCTGCTGCTGCTAAGTAGCTTCAGTCGTGTCCGACTCTGTGCGACCCCAGAGACGGCAGCCCCGTCCCTGGGATTCTCCAGGCGAGAACACTGGAGTGGGTTGCCATTTCCTTCTCCAATGCATGAAAGTGAAAAGTGAAAGTGAAGTCACTCAGTCGTGTCCGACTCCTAGCAACCCCATGGACTGCAGCCCACCAGGCTCCTCCGTCCATGGGATTTTCCAGGCAAGAGTACTGGAGTGGGGTGCCATTGCCTTCTCCATCAACTACATGAGGTAGGTGTAATTATTATTCCCATTTTACACTTGTGAAAATTAAGGTGCATTGAAGTTAAATAACTTGTCGAAGATCACACCATTAGTAAGTGGCAGAGCTGAGGTGACAAACCCAGGCAGTCTAGCTTCAGATCTTGAGCTCTTAACCACTATAGAGATTAAATGTCTATGGTAAATTATAGATATTTTAATAGATGATTTATTTGCTTTAAGAGTGTAAACCTTAATTTCTACATTGGCACCTTTTTAAATAAACCCCAAAATATCATAGTGAAAAGAGAAAAAAAATTAAACCCAGTGGACACTTTCTGTTTGTTTAAGATTTTATATCATATCAAGGATAAAAATATTGATATTAGTATAATGTCAAGAAAACTCCAAGATTTAAAGTTTCATGAATCTTTAAAAATAAGAAAAACTGCAATAAGAGTGCATTATCAAATAATTGGAGAGGGGAAAAACAAAAATATGCTTCATAAAATCAGTGTTACCAGTTTGGTTGTGTGTGTATATATATATTTGTGTGTGTGTGTGTATTTATATTTGAAGCATAGATTTGATCATAGTTTATGTGCAATTTTATAATCTTTTTCAACATAAAATTCCAGCATAGTTTCCATGTTGCTAAAAATATACATAAAAGTTATTTAATGGATATTTAGAATAACTGGAGAAGGCAGTGGCACCCCACTCTGGTACTCCTGCCTGGAAAATCCCATGGATGGAGGAGCCTGGAAGGCTGCAGTCCATGGGGTCGCTGAGGGTCGGACGTGACTGAGCGACTTCACCTTCACCTTCAGCTAGAATAACTATACCATACATTATTTAAAAGAGTTTCTCTACTGTTCACATTTACATGTGTTTGCTTATCCTCTTTTTTATTATAAATGATGGCATATTCACCTCTTGTACATATAGCTATTATAATATTTTGAATTATATTTTAATTTTTACAGAGTTTCATAAATGAAAAATCAAATGAGATGAAAAATACTGACTTGTGTGCTAGGTTGCTTCAGTTTTGGTCCAATTCTGTGCAACTCTATGGATTGCAGCCTGCTCAGCTCCTCTCTCCAGGGAATTCTCCAGGCAAGAATACTGGAGTGAGTTGCCATTTCCTTCTCCAGGGGATCTTCCTGACCCAGGGATGGAACTAGGTATCTTACGTCTGTCTGCATTGACAGTCAGGTTCTTTACCACTAACACCACCTGGGAAGACTTTTATTGTCAAAAGTCTCTCTCTCTATATATAATGGCATTTGTTTATGATGTCATTATCAGAGTAGCAGAGATTCCATAATAGAGGTGTGTAGTGGGACTTGTAGGTCATACTAACATACATTGTAGGTGATGAAGTTTTTAAGTTTTTGTTAAAATGGCAGCATTTGGCTTTTAGGATGATTGCTCTGAATGCAGATGGAAAGCGTTCAAAGGAAATCTAGATTGGTGTCTGGGAGACCCCGCAAGAGGGTTTTAGAAGAGTTCAGATAAGATATAACAGTTCTGAATTAGGTCATTAGTGGTGGTGGTGGTGGTCTAGTCGCTAAGTCATGTCTAACTTCTGTGATCCCATGGACTGTAGCCTGCCAGGTGCCTCTGTCCATGGGATTCTCCAGGAAAGAATACTGGAGTGGGTTGCCATTTCCTTCTCCAAGGTCATTATTAGTAAAAAGCAAAAGAAGAAAGTAGATTTGTAAAATTACTGGGAAATAAAATCAACAAGATTGATGACTGATTGAATAGAGTATATGAAAAAACTCTTTTGAGGGGAGAAAGCTTCTCAACAAAGTTTTGAATATGTTAAATTTGACAGGACTGCTTTATACTCAAAGCAGGTACATCCTGTAAGCAGTTTGACATATATGCATTCAAAACTCTGGGAGGAAGTATTATAAAGATATTATTAAATCAGGAGAGTAGGTGAGATGTCTTAAAGATAATGTTAAAAAAGCAGAGGGCAAAAAACAGGAATCAGCGGACTGAGAAGTCCAAAACAAACAAACAAAAACCAACCAACTAACCAAGAAAGACAGTCATCAAAGAGCTATTGGTAGAAATGGCAGAAAATAGCATATGGAGACTAAGGAAGGAAAAACTTTAATGAAAGGGAAAGTTGTCGGGAATGTCACCAGAAGTCAGAAAACATGATGCCTGAAAGGTGTCCTTTAGTATTTGAAAAACAGAGGGCACCAGAACAGAGTGTAGGGAGGTCAAGCTGCAGATGCCTTTGTATCAAGTTTGTATCAAAGTGAATCAATTTTCATTCTTCATCTTTACTTGTAATATCTTCTATTAGACTAATTTGGTCTTATTTTTTCAACTTTTTTTTGGTTTATTGGTGTTTCCTGTTCATTTATTTATTGAAGTCAATGGTTCTTAATGAAAGATCTGGGACCTCCAGGGAGTTCCCAAGATCCTTTTAAGGGTTCACAAAGCCAAAAGTTTTTTCATAATAATACTAAGACCTCATCTACCTCATTCAGCTCTCATTTCCTCATGAGCATACAGTGGAGTTTTCAAAAACTCCGGAGTCTACGAAAGCAACACCATTATCATTCTGGCAGGTAATGAAATGTGTATTAGTTAATGAAATCTATTCTCCATAATTGTGTTTTAGAAGTTGTCCAGTTTTGATTTGTCACTGTAGTCAGTGTCAACATATGTAACCCATAAAACAAAAGCTCTTCTAGGTCGTCAATAATTTTTAAGAATGTAAAAGAAGATTGATACCCCTAAAATTAAGAACTGTTGATTGAAACTGTGCTTTCTTTGCTTTCTGTTATGATTTAGAATTTATACGCCTGATTTTATTTCTACAAATGTTTGCCTTTAAGAAAGAACAAATATACATACTAGTTGTAAACACCAAGAACTGTTGCACCTGTTGACATAACTGGGCTTCCTTGGTGGTTCAGGGGTAAAGAATCCTCCTGCCAATGCAGGAGACACGGGTTCAATCCCTAGGTCAGAAAGATTGCCTGGAGAAGGGGATGGCAATCTACTCCAGTATTTTTGCCTGGAAAAATCCCATGGACAGAGGAGCCTGGCAGGGTACAGTTCAGGGGGTTGCAAAAATGTCAGACACACTTAGCAACTAAAACAACAACCACCACATTGATATAACTAAAATAAAAGTGGAAATATTAAGTAGATAGTTTGTGTTCTTCTTCAGTCCTCCTATGTCCACTTACTAGTTTTGGAAATTTAAATTCAAGGTGTACTTAATTTAATTTTCTAGTATTATCGATCTGATTTTCTCAAGTCATATTTTTGACATGGCTTCCATGTTGTATGCAGTTTTTCATGATCATGTTTCATAATTTTTGAGCTTTATATCTTGATTAGTAACAGTAAATCTTTGGAGCCATCATATGGTTGAAAATTTCTTCAAATTGTCTTCATACAGGAATTAAAGCATGACTGGGTGTAGAGTTATCATATTATATACTTTTATTCTTCCCACAAAATTCTGAATAAGTTGAACCATATCTTCTGGCTTTTAATATTGGATGAAACCCTGAGAAAAGCTTTATTTTTTGAAAAAAAAAAAAAAAATTCGTTAGTGGTATGTGCTGAATCATGGCACTCACCAAAAAGTTCATATATTTAAGTCCTAACTTTTAACACAGAATATGACTGAATTTGGAGAGAAGATCTTTTAAAAGTTAAATAACTTAAAATTAGGTTATTAGGGTGAGCCTTAATCCAATATGGCTGGTATGCATATAAGAATTAAGGATTAGGACACAGACACACAGAGGGAAGACCATGTGAAAACACATAGAGAAGATAGCCACCGACAAGCTCAGGGGAAACAAACCCTGCCAATACTTTGATCTTGAACTTCTAGCCTCCAGGACTATGAGGAATAGATTTCTGTTGTGTAAACCTTCTAGTTTGGGGTACTTTGTTATGGCAGCCCTAGCAAACTACTACAGGTAAGAAGCTTAACTATTTTTGTCTACAACTCTACAAAGAAATTTGTGTGTGATATTATCATTCCAGAAGTTCACAATATGATTACCTGGTGCTTTTGAAACTGCAGTACAGAATACTGTAATATTTTTGCAGAATGTTAATTGGTGTTTTTTTCCTTAAAAAGGAAATTCATGGTAATGTCAGAAAGCACCAGACAATAGCATAATTTCTTATAGATGTTAATATGTAATTTTTCATCTTAAATCTCTGAGATGGATTTCTGATTTGTTACCATTTTCTGAAACCCGCTTCTTTTTAAATTGCAATGGCAATCCAATGAACAGTAAGAATACGAGAATTTTAAAAATTACTTTTAATATTTGTTGCAGAAGGAGATCTTTCCATCTGTAGACTTGTAGCTTTTCCCAGATACAAAAAGGATTTTTCTACCAATTAAGGTTGAGGGTTATTATTCTTTTCCCATTGGATCTAAACCCTTTTTCTAAAATACCATTGGACATGAATATAGTTTCATTTTTTCCTATTTCACATTCTAATCTTTTATCTTTTCATCTCTTGTCTTTATGCTCTATGCTCTGGAGGGATTCTCAAGGTTTTCTTAATCACTGATTTGATTTTATGAAGTATTGATTTTGCTCCTTTTATTCCTAAAGCTGATGTATATTCAGATGTTTTATATTTGGTTTCCTTATAATCTGCTGCTGCAGCTAAGTCATCCCCAACTTTGTGACCCCAAACCCCATGGACTATAACCTACCAGGCTCCTCTGTCCATGGGATTCTCCAATAAAAAATACTGGAGTAGGTTTCCATGCCTTCTTCCAGTGGATCTTCCCAACCCAGGGATCAAACCTATGTCTCTTGTGTCTTCTGCATTGGCAGGAAGGTTCTTTACCACCAGTACCATCTGGGGAGCCAGATTTCTTACATCAGTTCAGTTCAGTCGCTCAGTCATGTCTGACTCTTTGCAACCCCATGAATCACAGCACGCCAGGCCTCCCTGTCCATCACCAACTCCCGGAGTTCACAGAGACTCACGTCCATTGAGTCAGTGATGCCATCCAGCCATCTCATCCTCTGTCATCCCCTTCTCCTCCTGCCCCCAATCCCTCCAATGAGTCAACTCTTTGCATGAGGTGGCCAAAGTATTGGAGTTTCAGCTTTAGCATCAGTCCTTCCAAAGAAATTCCAAGGCTGATCTCCTTCAGAATGGACTGGTTGGATCTCCTTGCAGTCCAAGGGACTCTCAAGAGTCTTCTCCAACACCACATTTCAAAAGCATCAATTCTTCGGCGCTCAGCTTTCTTCACAGTCCAACTCGCACATCCATACATGACCACAGGAAAAACCATAGCCTTGACTAGATGGACCTTGGTTGGCAAAGTAACGTCTCTGCTTTTGAATATGCTATCTAGGTTGGTCACAACTTTTCTTCCAAGGAGTAAGTGTCTTTTAATTTCATGGCTGCAGTCACCATCTGCAGTGATGTTGGAGCCCAGAAAAATAAAGTCTGACACTGTTTCCACTGTTTCCCCATCTATTTCCCATGAAGTGATGGGACTGGATGCCATGATCTTCATTTTCTGAATGTTGACTTTAAGCCAACTTTTTCACTCTCCACTTTTTCACTTTCATCAAGAGGCTTTTGAGTTCCTCTTCACTTTCTGCCATAAGGGTGGTATCATCTGCATAATTTCTTATATAGTTCCTTGTTTTATCCCTGCCCTCTCTTACATATTTTGGCTATTCATTAAGCATTCCATTTATCTGAGATTATTTTGTCTTTTTTAATATTAGGACGCCATTTTCAGTGCTCATATTCCTCCCTTTAATAATAAGTACAAGATCTGCTTTTCTCAAGACATTCTGTTTGCTGTAGTAAATAGTTAAAGTTTCCTTTTACTTTCATTCTTGAGAAAATTTGTTTTTCATCTTGGGTTATGGTATAGATTCTTTCTGTTGGCTTCATAGTGAGTGTGCGCATGTGTGCCATGAATGCATAGGGTTTACTCAGGTGTTTGCAAATGCACAAACTCATTAATAATAGGACTATTCAGGTTAGTTGTTTGCCAGTATTTGGGGTAGGAGGAACTTTTCATCATTGCCCTCATTGCTTACACAGTTGCTATCAGCATCTACTTCAAGTTTTTAAGTCAGACAGAATGGTCTCCCCCACATGAATTTTTATTGTCCTGTTATTATATAATTGTTAAGAGTGGATACATTTATGATTACTATGTGCTAGAAGGCAATGGCACCCCACTCCAGTACTCTTGCCTGGAAAATCCCATGGACAGAGGAGCCTGGTGGGCTGCAGTTCATGGGATCGCTAAGAGTTGGACACAACTGAGCTACTTCACTTTCACTTTTCACTTTCATGCATTGGAGAAGGAAATGGCAACCCACTCAAGTGTTCTTGCCAGGAGAATCCCAGGGGCGGGGGAGCCTGGTGGGCTGCTGTCTATGGGGTCGCACAGAGTCGGACCGACTGATGCGACTTAGCAGCAGCAGCAGTTATTTTTCTAAGTGCTTTAGGTATTTCCACTCATTTCAGCCTCACTAAAACCTTTGGGGAGCCTGAGGCACAATTAAGTCAAGTAACTTCCCCAGTCAGTCATGTCAAACGCTTTGTGACCCCATGGACTGCAGCATGCCAGGCTTCCCTGTCCATCACCAACTTCCGGAGCTTACTCAAACTCATGTCCATTGAGTCAGTGATGCCATCCAGCCATCTCATCCTCTGGCGTCCCCTTCTCCTCTTGCCCCCAATCCCTCCCAGCATCAGAGTCTTTTCCAATGAGTCAACTCTTCACATGAGGTGGCCAAAGTACTGGAGTTTCAGCTTTAGCATCATTCCTTCCAAAGAAATCCCAGGGCTGATCTCCTTCAGAATGGACTGGTTGGATCTCCTTGCAGTCCAAGGGACTCTCAAGAGTCTTCTCCAACACCACACTTCAAAAGCATCAATTCTTCGGCGCTCAGCCTTCTTCACAGTCCAACTCTCACATCCATACATGACCACAGGAAAAACCATAGCCTTGACTAGATGTTAGAGCCCAAAAAAGTAAAGTCTGTCACTGTTTCTGTTGTTTCCCCATCTATGTGCCATGAAGTGATGGGACCAGATGCCATGATCTTCGTTTTCTGAATGTTGAGCTTTAAGCCAACTTTTTCACTCTCCTCTTTCACTTTCATCAAGAGGCTCTTTAGTTCCTCTTCACTTTCTTCCATAAGTGTGGTGTTATCTGCATATGCGAGGTTATTGATATTTCTCCCAGCAATCTTGATTCCAGATTGTCCTTCATCCAGACCATCATTTCACGTGATGTACTCTGCATAGGATGGAGAAGTTCTATACAGTCAGCAAAAACAAGACTGGGAGTTGACTGTGGCACAGACCATGAATTCTTTATTGCCAAATTCAGACTTAAATTGAAGAAATTAGGGAAAACCACCAGACCATTCAAGCATGACCTAAATCAAAACCCTAAACGATTATACAGTGGAAGGGAGAAATAGATTCAAGGGACTGGATCTGATAGAAAGAGTGCTTGAAGAACTATGGATAGAGATTCGTGACATTGTACAGGAGGCAGGGATCAAGATCATCCCCAAGGAAAGAAATGCAAAAAGGCAAAATGGTTGTCTGAGGAGACCTTACAAATAGCTGTGAATAGAAGAGAAGTGAAAGGCAAGGGAGAAAAGGAAACATACCCATTTGAATGCAGAATTTCATAGAAAAGGAAGGAGAGATAAGAAAGCCATCCTCAGTGATCAATGCAAAGAAATAGAGGAAAAGAATAGAATGAAAAAGACTAGAGATCTCTTCAAGAAAATTAGAGATACCAAGGGAACATTTCATGCTAAGATAGGCACAAAAAAGGACACAACTATTATGGACCTAATAGAAGCAGAAGATATTAAGAAGAGGTGGCAATACATAAAAGAACAATATAAAAAAGATCTTCATGACCCAGATAATCACCATGGTGTGATCATTCACCTGGATCACTCACCTGAACCAGACATCCTGGAATGCAAAGTCCAGTGGGCCTTAGAAAGCATCACTATGAACAAAGCTAGTGGAGGCAATGGAATTCAAGTTGAGCTATTTAAACCCTAAAAGATGATGCTGTGAAAGTGCCGCACTTAATATGCCAGCACATTTGGAAAACTCAGCAGTCGCCACAGGACTGGAAAAGGTCAGTTTTCATTCCAATCCCAAAGAAGGGCAATGCCAAAGAATGCTCAAACTACCACACAATTGCACTCAACTCACATGCTAGTAAAGTAATGCTCAAAATTCTCCAAGCCAGGCTTCAGAGAACCGTGTGAACTGTGAACTTCCTGATGTTCAAGCTCGTTTTAGAAAAGGCAGAGGAACCAGAGATCAAATAGCCAACATCTATTGGATCATCAAAAAAGCAAGAGAGTTCCAGAAAAACATCTGCTTTATTGACTACGTCATAGCCTTTAACTGTGTGGATCACAACAAACTCTGGAAAATTCTGAAAGAGATGGGAATACCAGACAACCTGACCTGCCTCCTGAGAAATCTGTATGCTGGTCAAGAAGCAACAGTTAGAACTGGACATGGAACAACAGCCTGGATCCAAATAGCGAAAGGAGTATCCAGGCTGTATACTGTCACCCTGCTTATTTTTCTTATACGCAGAGTACATCATATGAAATGCTGGGCTGGATGAAGCACAAGCTGGAATCAAGACTGCCAGGGAGAAATATCAATAACCTCAGATATGCTTGCAGATGACACCACCCTTATGGCAGAAAGTGAAGAAGACCTAAAGAGCCTCTTGATGAAAGTGAAAGAGGAGAGTGAAAAACTTGACATAAAACTCAACATTCAGAAAATTAAGATAATTGCATCCGGTTCTGTCACTTTATGACAAATAGGGTAACAGTGGAAACAGTGAGAGACTATTTTTTGGGGCTCCAAAATCACTGCAGATGGTGACTGCAGCCATGAAATTAAAAGATGCTTGCTCCTTGGAAGAAAAGTTATAACCAAGTTAGACAGCTTGTTAAAAGCAGAGACATTATTTTGCCAATAAAAGTTCATCTAGTGAGCTATGGTTTTTCCAGTAGTCATGTATGGATGTGAAAGTTGTACCATAAAGAAAGCTGAGCGCTGAATCATTGATGTTTTTGAATTTTGGTATTGGAGAAGACTCTTGAGAATCCCCTGGACTGCAAGGAGATCCAATCAGTCCATCCTAAAGGAAATCAGTCCTGAATATTCTTTGCAAGGACTGATGCTTAACTTTGGCCACCTGATGCAAAGAACTGACTCATTTGTAAAGACCCTGATGCTTGGAAAGATTGAAGGCTGGAGAAAAAGGGGACGACAGAGGATGAGATGGTTGGATGGCATCACTGACTCAATGGACATGAGTTTTAGTAAACTCCGGGAGTTGGTGATGCATAGGGAGGCCTGCTGTGTTGCAGTTCATGGGGTTGCAAAGAGTCAGACATGACTGAGTGACTGAACTGAACTGACTCTGCATATAAGTTAAATAAGAGACTGGATGCTTGGGGCTGGTACACTGGGACGACCCAGAGGGATGGTATGGGGAGGGAGGAGGGAGGAGGGTTCAGGATGGGGAACACATGTATACCTGTGGCGGATTCATTTTGATGTTTGGCAAAACTAATACAATTATGTAAAGTTTAAAAATAAAATAAAATTTAAAAAAATAAATAAAATACATTCACTGGAGGAAAAGACATGTGATATTAAAAAAAAAAAAAAAAGAGTTAACAATATACAGCCTTGATGTACTCCTTTCCCAATTTGGAACCAATCTGTTGTTCCATGTCCAGTTCTAACTGTTCCTTCTTGTCCTGCATATAGCTTTCTCAAGAGGCAGTTCAGGTGGTCTGGTATTCCCATCTCTTTAAGAATTCTCAACATTTTGTTGTGATTCACACAGTCAAAGGCTTTGGCATAGTCAAAGCTGAAGTAGACATTTTTCTGGAACTCTTTTGCTTTTTCGATGATCCAATGGATGTTGGTAATTTGATCTCTGGTTTCTCTGCCTTTTCTGAATTCATCTTGAACATCTGGGTGTTCACAGTTCACATACTGTTGATGCCTGGCTTGGAGGACTTTGAGCATTACTTTACTAGTGTGTAATATGAGTACAATTGTGTGGTAGTTTGAACATTGGCATTGCTTTTCTTTGGGATTGGAATGCAAATTGACCTTTTCCAGTTGTGGCCACTGCTAAGTTTTCCAAATTTGCTGCTTATTGAGTACAGCACTTTCACAGCATCATCTTTTAGGATTTGAAATAGCTCAACTTGAATTCTATCACCTTCCCTAGCTTTGTTCATAGTGATGCTTCCTAAGGCCCACTGGACTTCACATTCTAGGATGTCTGGTTCTAGGTGAGTGATCCCACCACCGTCGTTGTCTGAATCATGAATATCTTTTTTGTATAGTTCTTCTGTGAATTCTTGCCACCTCTTCTTAATATCTTCTGCTTCTGTTAGGTCCATACCATTTCTGTCTTTTATTGTACCCCTCTGTGCATGAAAAATTCACTTGGTATCTCTGATTTTCTTGAACAGATCTCTAGACTTTCCCATTCTATTGTTTTCCTCTATTTCTTTGCATTGATCACTGAGGAAGGCTTTCTTATCTCTCCTTGCTATTCTTTGGAACTCTGCATTCAAACAGGTATATCTTTCTTTCCTGTTCTCCTTTGCCTTTAGCTTCTCTTCTTTTCTCAGTTATTTGTTAGCCCTCCTCAGACAACCATTTTGCCTCTTTGCATTTCTTTTTCTTGGGGATCGTGTTGATCATGCCCCCTGTACAATGTCATGCCCAGGCTATGGGATATCAAGGAACAAAGCCTAGGTGCCTGACCACTGTGCAGTAGCATCTCCTGTATGGACTGAGATGAGATGTCCTTCTCCCATTGCCTCATCATCTGAACATACAAAATTATTTCATATGTTGTTGTTCAATTGCTCAGTCATATCTGATTCTATTTTACACCATGAACTGCAGCACTCCAGAGTTCCCTGTCCTTCACTATCTCCTGGAGCTTTCTCAAGCTCATGTCCATTGAGTCGTCAATGCCATCCAACCATCTCGTCCTCTGTCATCCCTTTCTCCTCCTGCCTTCATTCTTTCCCAGCATGAGGGTCTTTTCCAATGGGTCAACTCTTTGCATCAGGTGGCCAAAGTATTGGAGCCTCAGCTTCAGCATCAATCCTTCCAATGAATATTCAGGGTTCATTTCCTTTAGGATTGACTACTTTGATCTCCTTGCAGTCCAAGGGACTCTCAGGAGTCTTCTCCAACACCACAGTTCAAAAGCATCAATTCTTCATTTCTCAGCCTCCTTTATCATCCAAATCTCACATCTTTATATGACTACTGGAAAAACCATAGCTTTGGGACCAGATGCCATGATCTTAGTTTTGTGAATGTTGAGTTTTAATTGTCATACCTTCACCCATTATTTTAAAAAGTTCTATAATTCTTTTCTTAAAAAGATTACTTTGGAGTACAGTGCACACTGATTTGTCCTACCTTGCTACCCTCCTGTTGCCTTGTAAAATTTCCATCACAAGAGAGAATGTTACACTGGCCATGCCTTTCTATGATTGACTTGGTATTGTTCTTGGAAAATAGTCTTCAATTAGATACAGAAAGAGAGGTTCTGATGGGATAATGGTTTGTAATGGTCCTGTCTAGCTCAAACAGTATCTTTGACATAGTAGAGAGGTGCATGCAGAATTCTCTCTGTTAAGACATCAAGTTTTTGACACAAGCTCACAGTGGGATTAGATGGAAATGTCCTTCTTTGTTCCTGCCTAGCCCTGATAATCTGCCTTAGGGCTCCTCTACTTTGGTCCTGGAAATTCCTCCTGGGATCACACAGATTGTAAAGAACATTCCTAGTTACTAGCATTATCGAAACTGTGCTTGTCTTTGTTCATTTGCATGAATACATAAAAGGGAAAGCTTAACCTTATTATATTCTACAAAGTGGCAAACCAGTCTGATGTTCTAACCAGGCAGTTTGCAGGATGGAGAGTCAGGGTTAGGTGTGTGAGTGAGTTCACTGAGGGCAAATGTTGACAATGTAGATGAGACAATTTCCAAAAAAAAAAAAAAGAATCTAAACATCAAGGCCAGAGCTGTGATGGAAAGGAAGAAATTAACTATAAAAGGACCAAAGTAGTGGCAGCCAGGTAAATGAGCCAGAAGAACTTAGAGAAAATATCCACTGTGGTTATGATCTACAATGAATATAATTCTTATGTAGATATCTTATGTAGATATTTTGGCTATTTCACAGCTAGAAGTAAGTTTTCAAGGCCAACTAATTTAATTTATTAAAAGTGAAAGTGAAAGTTGCTCAGTCATAACCGACTCTTTGTGACCCCATGGACTATACAGTCCATGTAATTCTCCAGACCAGAATACTGGGGTGGGTAGCCTTTCCCTTCTCTAGGGGATCTTCCCTACCCAGGGATTGAACCTAGGTCTCCGGCATTACAGGTGGATTCTTTACCAGCTGAGCCATAGGAAAGCCCATTTTTTGTTTATTATTATTATATGTTAATCTATTAGGACAAAAATCATTTAAATAAACCCAAACCCCATTATCTAAGTTGCCAAAGACTTTAAGGCATCCTAAGAAGAGGGAGATTCTTAACCAGATATTTTTCTATGGATTGGTTGCATTGGACTAGGTTTGTTGGGCTTTCACTGAAGTAAAAGACGGTATCTGTGGGAGTATATAACATCTCGTATGAAGTATTCAAATTTTCTATTTTGAGTGAATAGGCAGATGAAGGAATAGACTATGGAAGCTTAGTGAATAGCCATGAAGCTAGGATAGATTCATCTGGACATGCACAACAGGAGACCCCAGGCTCAGACTTTTGCCCTCAGTCACTCTAAGTAGCTGACTTCTGGCAAAGTGGTTACTTAGAGAGCCAAACAGGAGAGTATTTTCCTCCTGAATGGTTTTCCCTTTGGCCTCATGCTGATTGGGATAATCAGGTTGCTAGGTTACTCTTTGATGTAAAAAATAAGGTCAGTGAATCACTAATGTAAGGTATGTATGGCACATGTCAGGGAATGAAATGCATCATCATGTTGAAGATCAACCACCACTATGATAGATTTAAGTTTATCAAAGGTGTTAGGAAAAGAATAAAATTCAGAGCAATTATATTCTGAAAATATTGGAAAATCAAGAAGATACAAAAAATTCTTCAGTTTTTTAACCTGGTCCTTGATATCAGCATATGTGTCATATATAGGTGGTAGCATACTACAACAGATGCTCCCAAAAATGAAGTCTATGAAATTCCCCATGGTCTACATTTAATATCATGAATTTCCCTCAGCATTTTCTGTTCTTCCCAAATATTCACACATACTGACCTGTGTGTTAGGAACTCTTAAATTACTACTGCAACTAGATATTTGCTTGTAATTTTTTTCAGGTTAAAATGAATGGCTAAAAAGTGCCTAACAGAGCTTATCCTACAGTGAGACTAAGCACATCATCATCTTGTACTGGCTTTGGTAGAAGCAACCTCTATGTGATTTCAATTGTTTTCTTTCGAACCTGTAACTCAAAATGCCCTGAGCACCAGCACATATTAATACATTATATTATACATTCTAGTACATGTATATATACATTCTAGTACACGCAGTTCTTCAACCTCAATGATCTCAGCCTTGTTTAGAATCTTGACATTTACTTTGTGGGAGAAACTACTGGTTCAACAAGATGCATTTCTGTTCCTTCTTAGGCTACTGAACTGACTTAATTTCTTTTTCTTTTTTTTTTCTTTTCATTTTTTAGTTTATATTGAAGTATAGTTGATTAAAAATGTTGTGTTAGTTTCAGGTGTGCAGAAATGTGATTCAGTTATACAAGGTTCTATTACTTTTCAAATTTTTGTTCTCATTTAGGCTTTTACAAAATATTGAGCAGAGTCCCCTGTGCTATACAATGGGTCCTTATTGGTTATCTGTTTTAAATGTGCACATGTCAATCCCCAATTCCCAATCTATACTTCTCTCCCACCCTTTCTCCTTGGTAACCATAAGTTCATTTTCTAAGTCTGTGTATCTGTTTCTGTTTTGGAAATAAGTTCATTTATATCATTTTTCCTTAGTTTCTGCATATAAGAAATATCATATGATATTTGTGTTTCTCTGTCTGGCTTACTTCACTTAGTATGATAATTTCCAGGTCTATCGATGTTGCTGCAAATGGCATTATTTCCTTCTTTATGGTGGCTGAGTAATATTCCATTGTGCATATACACACACACCACACCTTCTTTATTCATTTATCTGTCAGTGGACATTTAGGTTGTTTCCATGTCTTGACTCTTGTAAGTAGAGTTGCTATGAACACTGGTGTGCATGTTTCTTCTCAAATTAGAGTTTTCTTTAGATATATGCCCAGAAGTGGGATTCCTGCATATGGTAGCTCTATTTTTAGTTTTTTTAAGAAACTTCCATACTTTTCTCCATAGTGGCTATACCAATTTACATTCTCACTACCAGCACAAGAGGGTTCCCTTTTCTCCACAACCACTGCAGCATTTGCTGTTTGTTGTTTGTAGCCTTTTTGATGATAGCCATTTTGACTGTGTGACATGATATCTCATTGTAGTTCTGAGTTCCATTTCTCTAATAATTAGCAATCTTGAGCACCTTTTCATGTGCCTCTTGACCATCTGTTTGTCTTCTTTGGAGAAAGTCTATTTAGGTCTTCTGCCCAGTTTTTGATTGGATTTATTTATTTATTTATTTTTTGTATTGAGCCACATGAGTTGTTTGTAAATTCTGGAGATTAATCTGTTGTTGTTTGCATCATTGTAAATATTTTCTCCTGTTCTGTGGATTGTCTTTTTGTTTTTCCAATGGTTCCCATTGCTGTACAAAAACTTTTGAATTTAATTAGGTTGCATTTTTTTCTTTTCATTCAGTTTGTTATTTTGTTTATTTTTTCATTCTGTCTTGCTTATTTTTATTTCCATTACTCTAGGAGACAGATGAAAAAAAGATCGCTGCAATTTATCTCAAAGAATGTTCTGTCTAGTTTTCCTCTATGAGATTTATTGTGTCTGATCTCACATTTAGGTCTTTAACCCATTTTGAGTTTATTTTTGTGTATGGTATTAAAGAATTGCTCCAAGTTCACTTTTTAATATGTAGCTGTCTCATTTTCCCAGTACCATTTATTGAAGAGACTGTCTTTCCTTCATTCTGTATTCTTGCCTCTTTTGTTATAGATTAATTGACCATAGGTGCATGGATTTATTTCTTAGCTTTCTATCCCGTTCCAATCATCTACATTTCTATTTTTTTGTACCAGTACTATACTATTTTGATGACTATAGCTTAGTAGTATAGTCTGAAGTCAAGAAGCCTGATTCACTCAGCTCTGGTTTCTTTCTCAACTTTGCTTTGGCTGTTTGGGATCTTTTGTGTTTCCATACAAGTTCTTAAATTATTTGTTCTAGTTCTGTGGAAAATGCCATTTTGGTAATTTGATAGACATTGCATTGAATTTGTAAATTGCACTGAATAGTGTAGTCATTTTCATAATATTCATTTTTTTCAATCCAAGAACATGATATATGTTCCCATCTGTTTGTGTAATCTTCAATTTCATTCATCAGAGTCTTATAGTTTTTGGCATACAGGCCTTTTGCCTCCTTAGATAGGTTTATTCCTGTGTGTTTTATTCCTTTTGATGCAATGGCAAATGAGACTGTTTCTTTAATTTTTCTTTCATATCTTTTGTTGTTAGTGTATAGAAATGCAACAGATGTCTATATATCAATTTTGTATCCTGCAACTTTACTGAATTCATTAATGAGCTCTCCTAGTTTTCTGGTAGCATCTTTAGAATTTTCTGTGTGTACAATCATGTCATCTGCAAACAGTGACTGTTTTTCTTCTTATTTTCCTATTTTGAGTCCTTTTTTTTTTCTTCTCTGATTGCCATGGTTAGAACTTCCAAAACTATGTTGAATTAAAGTGATGAGAGTAGGTACCCTTGTCTTGTTCCTGATCTTAGAGGAAATGCTTTCAGCTTTTTATCATTGAATATGATGTGATCTGTAAGTTTGTCAAGATAGCCTTTATTTTGTTGAGATATTTTCCCTCTATGCTCACTTTCTGGACTATTTTTTTAATCATAAATGGGTGTTGAATTATGTCAAAAGCTTTTTCTACACCTATTGAGATAATTGTATAGCTTTTTTATTTTTCAACTTATTTTGTTGTGTTATATATCACACTAATTGATTTGCAGATATTGAAAAAGCCTTACATCCCTGGGAATAAGTCCCTTTTGATTATGGTGTTAAGCTTCCTTTTCAGTGAGGGCTGACCACATGTTGAAGGTTTAACTAAGGAATATGAACAGAAGTGGTATGTGTCACTTGTAGGTGAGGCCCAGAAGATCTTCCTACATGAATTGCTCTGTGGTTTTCTGGAAACTCCTGTGACATATGAGACTGCATATTGAAGCTGGCAGAGAAACCATCAGCCTAAGTCCCTAGATGAAAATTTTGGGAGAATCCATTATTTTGTTCTCCCATTTGCCAACCTGAAGAGACATTGGAATGTTGTGTAAACAAATAAGTTTTGGTTGCTTTGAGTCATTGTATGTTGGGTCTGTGTATTACTGCAATATATGTTACAAAAGAGTACTTTTAAGTGATGTGTTTGGTTTTTCTCATGTACATACAATCTTATCTTATAAGCAGATTGTTATGCTAAATGAAAATATAGATGCATAGAGGCTCAAGGAATAGTAGTTAAGAGAATAAGTTTTCAAGGAATATTAATTACCCTTAGTATGATCCTGGCTCAAAAGGAATTCTTAATAACTCACTTGTATAACAACTAGCTGTAAAATGAAAATCTTTTAGTCTGTTGGAATGTTAACAGGCTTCTAAACTAAACTCCCATGCTCAATTTGAGTGGGTGACGTGTTAAGAAACTTCTTTATACATGTAGTTGAAAGTTTTTATTCCTGTTTTCTCAAATAAAACTTATACAGATGACACCACCCTTATGGCAGAAAGTGAAGAAGAATTAAAGAGCCTGTTGATGAAAGTGAAAGAGGAGAGTGAAAAAGTTGGCTTAAAGCTCAACATTCAGAAAACTAAGATCATAGCATCCGGTCCCATCACTTCATGGCAAATAGATGGGGAAACAGTGGAAACAGTGGCAGACTTTATTTTTCTGGGTTCCAAAATCACTGCAGATGGTGACTGCAGCAATGAAATTAAAAGACACTTGCTCCTTGGAAGAAAAGCTATGACCAACCTAGACAGCATATTAAAAAGCAGAGACATTACTTTGCCAACAAAGGTCCGTCTAGTCAAGGCTATGGTTTTTTCAGTAGTCATGTATGGATGTGAGAGTTGGACTGTGAAGAAAGCTGAGCACTGAAGAATTGATGCTTTTGAAGTGTGGTGTTGGAGAAGACTCTTGAGAGTCCCTTGGACTACAAGGAGATCCAACCAGTCCATCCTAAAGGAGATCAGTCCTGGGTGTTCATTGGAGGGACTGACGTTGAAGCTGAAACTCCAATACGCCACCTGATGCGAAGAACTGACTCATTTGAAAAGACTCTGATGCTGGGAAAGATTGAGGGCAGGAGGAGAAGGGGATGACAGATGATGAGATGGTTAGATGGCATCACCAACACAGTGGACATGGGTTTGGGTGGACTCCGGAAGTTGGTGATGGACAGGGAGGCCTGGTGTGCTGTGGTTCATGGGGTCACAAAGTCAGACACAACTGAGCGACTGAACTGAACTGAACTGAATGGTGGCAGAGTTCTAAGTTGTCCTTTAATTACCTCAGTTCCTTGAATTCCTATCCATGTGCAATTACCTTCTCCTTGAGTGTGGGCTGCATATAGTGACTTGCTTCTAACCAGTAGAATACAGCAGAAGTAATGGGATGTCACTTCCATGATCGGATTGCAAAAATTTATGACTTCCATCTTGCTAGCACACTTATTCTCTTATTTGACTTTCAAATTCAGAAGAAGCAAGATGCCATGTCAGAGAGTCCCATACCTCAAGTGATTAATTGAGAATATGCTCTAACCAAAATCAGCAGGGTACTGAGGCCCTAAGTCCAATATGTCTGAGAAATCGAATTTTTTTAAAAAGGCCAAGTGAATGTAGTAGATCCTTCCCCAGTCAAGGCTTCAGGTGAAACCGGAGACCCTGGACTGACCCCTTAGTTGTGAGAGAATGTAAGTCAGAGGATCCATTTAAGCTCTACCCAGATTCCTGGTCCCTGAAACAGAGATAATAAATGTGTATTGAAGTTGCTCAATTTGGGGGTAATTTCTTATGCAAACAACAGGTAATTAGTATATATGGGGGTATTAACAGGCCTTTGGACTAAATTTCATTAATCGGTCAAAATAGCTTGTTCCTCAGATAACTTTCTTCAACATTTGCAGTTGAAATGATCATCCCTCTGGCTTTATTTTTTCTGGAGAAAGTGTATGGGTATTCATATATGACATTTTAATGTATATTATAATACTTTTCATGCCAGTTTTATATTAGAATATAGGCCTCTTGAAGGGAATGATGATATCTTACCTATGGTCTTTCTGTCTTCTGTGGTTTGGGTCCAATATGTAAATGTGTGTGTTCTTAGTCACTCAGTCATGTCCAAATCTTTGTGACCCTATGGGCTGTAGCCCGCCAGGCTCCTTTGTCCATGAGGATTCTCCAGGCAAGAATACTGGAATGGGTTGCCGTGCCCTCCTCCAGGGGATCTTCCCAACCCAGAAATTGAACCTGGATCTCCTGCATTGCAGGCAGATTCTTTACTAGCTGAACTACCAGGGAAGCCAATATGTAACTGGTATTCAGTAAATGCTGAGTACCAATGCTAAATAATAATAAATAAATACCAATAAATGCTGAAATAATTGAACTTTCTACTATTTTAGAAATCTGCATTTACAACTGATTTAGATACTACACATTTCCTCTTCTAATAAAAAGTACCTCATTTCTGTCAAATTATGGACAGTTTATTTTTCTTTTGCAGTTAAATTTATTTTCAAATATATTCTAGAATCATCAATTGTATATTTTTACAATGTTACTAAATTTGTGTTTAGCATAATTTTCTAGGAAAATATTCATGGAGCTTTTTCTTACTTAGATTCAACAGAGGATTAATTAAAAAAACATGATTCAGATTCACTAACTAAATGCAATTTCTTTTTTCCCCAAAGTAGCAATATAAAAAGCTTTATGATATATAATATATACATATAAACATTTTATAAAAATGTATAGAAATATTTAAGGATCTAGGAATCAGTTTCAAGGTAAACTAAAAGTGAAATCTTTAAAAAATTATGGTATAGATATATGAATAACCAAAGGTAGTTAATAATAGAATTATGTATATGTGTTTGTACATGACATATATTTTTATGAATATATATAAAATATATAAGATGAGTTAGAAAAATTAAAATCTTACTTCTAAACAATAAAGGGATTCTTTTTTTATATTTGCTTTGCATTTCATGTTAAATTTTATTAAAACATATTTTAAATCTTTCATTTTAGTATCTATTTTTGTCTAATTATAATCTTTTATCACAATAATAGAGGATAAGAAACTTTTTAAGCACATAAAAATAATGACATTTTGATGAAATTCAGTTGAGCAATAATTTTATCAAATAATATATTTCTTTTAAAAAGTACTAGTAAGGAAAATACACAAATTGGATAGCATAGAAAGAAAAATGTCATCTTAAATCATTTGTCCTACCTTTCACGTAACTGAGCAATTCTACACTTATACATGTGTTGATATAAGCTTGAACTACATACAATATGGGAAGAATAAACTTGTCAATACATTATGGCAGTTAATTTATGACAGATATTCATACTATTTCTGTAGATATAAAAAATGTGTATAAATAATGTATAGATGCTAAAACAGGGAAATTATAAAAGAAAAGGCTAGAAATCATGCTTCCAAATGAATGATATTCTTTTTGTATTAATTCTCATTCATAGGAATCTTACCATAGTCCAAATTAGATGAATGTATGAGTTGCAAAAATGTTGCAAAATTGCAACAATGTCACTGTTGTAAAAAGGTCAGTTTTCAAAACAATTTTGAAATACCTGTTTTGATACTATATGAGTCACTCAGTAAGTGCCATAAGACATTAGATCCTCCTTTGTGAATAATCAAACCTACTCGGCATTCATCAAATTTTGCCAAGATTAAGGAAGGCATTAACATAAAAGTGCCATAGCTTCTTAAGGCAATTTCAGAAGATAAGTTAAAAAACTTTATTGAACAGTGGTATAATTATTGAAATAAAGTCTAATAGCCTTCCATGACAATTGTTCCATGGAAGACAGAATTGCTTTTTTGATTGTATACATATCAGTATTTTTGCTTAAAACATTCTGACAATATTTTTCCATCTCTATTTGCTTGTATAGAACTATATAATAGATACATGTAGGCATAAATTTATTTATTTGGTTGCTTCACAGATCAATTCTATCATACTCTCTCCAAAAGTTGTTTGAATACTAAATTTAAATATTAATCATAGAAATCATTAGCAGATATTTGAATATATAACTTTCAAAAATAAAATAATTTAAACTTATCCCTACTGCTAGAGGAAGAGAATCTTTAAATAAAGTGTCATTGAAAGGCAATAAAGAAGAGAGAAAATTTAATAATATCTCATCTATTCCATTTTAGAGATGAGAAGATTAGGACTTAGAGGAATTAAAAGATTTTCACAGAGAAAATAAAATCTTCTGGATGTAGAAGATATCAAAGTGACATGATCTTTTGGACCACAGAAGTAGTAACTAAATTCCTTAGGTTTCTATTAGATGACATAAGAAGGGTGAAAATCAATGCTAATGTTTTGGGACTTACATATATCAAGTTATCCTAAGATATTAACTTTGTCATTGTTTTGATGTTTAGAATATTTTATTGCATTTAGCAACTAGCACAAAATGAAAAGTGCTAAATGCTTACTCTTCACATTTTAATTGCTACAACCCTTACTTTTCCAAGCAGTCAGTATACCTGGGCAATCTGAGCTGACAGCCTTATCACTAGGCTTTCTTTCTCCTGTACATGCTAAAGAAAACAGTAAGATGTTCTTTCTTTTAATGAAAAATTCCAAGAATCCAACTTTTCCATTTTCTGATGACATTTGGTAACTCCTCTCAGAACAAATAAATTTGAAGAGGTATTATTTATATAACAGGAATTCCAAACACATTCTAATTACCTTTTGAATTGCACAAAAGGTAATCACACACTCTTTCCTTTTCCTGTAAACCACTTTTAATTGACTGGGTACAGAACCAATAACTCAGAGCTTATTAGCAAATATAAACAAGCAATAGCACTAAATGGGGAAGCAGGAGATGGCATCTAGTGAGGGAAATAATTGCAATATTGGCTTATGTTCATTTGAGCCCTTGTACAAAGGCTTACCAAGAATGCATGATACAGGGAGCAGGATCGAATGTGTGTTGTTCTAGATGGAATTCCTTCCTTTCATTTCCTTTTCTGATGTTTCTCTTCCATTTTTTCTTCTATACATGAAACCTATATTTTTTGGCCCAAGTCAGCTGGAATTACAATCAAAAGGCACAGTTCAAATAATAAGAAAATTATCTTGGTATAAATTTTTTTCAGCAGAATTCTGGGAATGCCAGCTCATTTCTGGGTTCCTTCCTCTATCAGTAATGCTTTCAACAGTAAGACAGGTAACTAAAGGTACAAACCCTACAGCTGGCTGCCTGAGTTAGTTTAGTTTCAGTCCTTAGCAAATGTGCATGTTCTAAACCTCTCTCTGTCACAGTCTCCTTAAGTATACAATGATACAGATTTAATAATAATAAAACAATCTTACATCATGGAATTCCTGTGAGGATGAGTTAATGCACATAAAACACTTAGATTAATGCTTATGACAGAGTAAGAACCAGAAAATGTTAGCAGTTGTTATTGTTGTTGACATTTTTTCTATATACTTATATATTCTGAGTGTGTTTCATGTATACTTCTGTTAGCTGCGCATCTCCTTATTTTGGACTGTATCTCTTTAGGGACTTCCTTGATAGATCAGTTGGTAAAGAATCCACCTGCAATGCAGGAGACCCTGGTTTGATTCCTGGGTTGGAGAGATCTGCTGGAGAAGGGATAGGCTACCCACTCCAGTATTCTTGGGCTTCGCTTGTGGCTCAGCTGGTAAAGAATCTACCTGCAATGTGGGAGACCTGGGTTTGATCCCTGGGTTGGAAAGATCCCCTGGAGAAGGGAAAGGCTATCCGCTCCAGTATTCTGGCCTGGAGAATTTCATGAACTGTACAGTCCATGGAGTCACAAAGAGTAGGACACAACTGAGTGACTTTCACTTTGACTTTCATATCTCTTTTATACCATTAGTTTAACTTAATATTTCAACTTCTTTAACTCCCCATACAGTATGATCCCTGCTACTGTGTCACAGTCCAATTCCCCTCTGACATCTCATCAACTAGGATTCAGCTAATAAACCTCAACTTGTTTCTTCTCTCAAAGTAGTTTCTTCTTCTGTTTGGGGCACTGCACAGTGTGTCAGGACTGAGCTGTGACTCCAGAATACTTAGCTATTATCTTTATTGTGAGATGTTAAGATGTTCACATCAGAGAAGGCAATGGCACCCGATGTGAACATCTTAACATCTCACAATAAGGACTGAGCTGTGACTCCAGAATACTTAGCTATTATCTTTATTGTGAGATGTTAAGATGTTCACATCGGAGAAGGCAATGGCACCCCACTCCAGTACTCTTGCCTGGAAAATCCCATGGATGGAGGAGCCTGGAAGGCTGCAGTCCATGGTGTCACTGAGGGTCAGACACAACTGAGCGACTTCACTTTCACTTTTCACTTTCACGCATTGGAGAAGGAAATGGCAGACCACTCCAGTGTTCTTGCCTGGAGAATCCCAGGGACGGGGGAGCCTGTTGGGCTGCCGTTTATGGGGTCGCACAGAGTCGGACACGACTGAAGCAACTTAGCAAGATGTTCACATAGAGAGCTTAGTGGGACAGGTGTACAAATCCCTGATTTCCCATTTTGACTAAACTGAGTCTGACTGCTATTAAAGCTTTTAAAAGAAAAAACAAATAGAAGGTCATATGTATGCACAATCCATATCTGCTGACAACTCCTTCTATAAGTCAGTTTTGTCCTATATTTCTACTTGTAAATAAATCATATACGATTATCAAATCACTTCTTTTCACATGAAAAGTGTCTATGTGCTTAGTTTTACTGCAGAGAACAGCTTGTCCTTCCTCATAGAAGTGTTGTGAGAGTTAAACAGTCTAAGGTATATAAAAGCCTCTATTATATTGCTACTAGAACTCCTCAAGATGTCATTTCAGAAGTTTAAGATCTCAGTATGGCAAAAAATATTTTGGAATGAAGGTTTGAAAATTCACATTCACAAGCTTTTTTTTATTGAAGTATGGTTGAATCACATCCATAAGGTTTTAAACAGTTCAACCTATTAAGTTTGTAGTGAAGTGCCCTAATTACAATTTGAAATGGTCAGATTATGAAATATATACCCAAATAATAGCATTTACATGCAAGTTATATTTTTTAAAAATACTTAACTTTCTTCAGTTTTGCTTTCAGTTTGGAGCTTTGACTCTTGAAAAATATTTTTCAAAGACATGTGACAATGAGTTGTTTTTGTGACCTTTATAAATTTATTTTATTATTACAATCTCTAGCTTATCTCCCATCCATACATATACAAAGATGAACACACATTCTAACATAGAGCTGTGCTATTCTTCTGTATTATTATTAGCTACAATCATAATTTTGTAACTGCAGCATTTGTAGATTTTTTTCCTGTCTTTGTCCAACACAAATAATTTTCTCTTACTGATAGTCTCAGAGTACTACAATACAAGTTTTAAGTAATCCTAGTTCTACTTCCTATATCCATGATTCTGTGGCATAACAATTGTATTTTATTAAAAAAATCACCTTTCTGGGAAACTGAAAACACTTATGAATGATAATACACTTTTCTATTTGTAAAACAAACCTTGAAAGTCTCTAAAGCCTGGAGTTCTAGCAATTATTAGATCACAGTTACACTTTGTCAAGACTAAATGTCTTACATCCTTGCTGGAAGAGAGGAAAACCCTGGGATTACAATGTATTTGAACAAGAAGGTGCTAACTTTGCATTATTTTCCATTCTTCTTCCTGTCTTTGTCAGGAGGATGGATCCATGCTGTGCTATTCTCTATTCTGGTTGCCACCTTTGTCATGAGAATGAGACACCAGAATCAGAGTGTTTCCTGTGAGATATAATAGCATGCTTTCCTGCTCACACCTCTCAGGATGTTGTATTTCATTAGGTTAGAGCCTCTGAATCCCTTAGAGCATCTGCTCAACATTCATCATTCATGCAAGGTGTCCTTTTTGCTTGCCTTCCTTGTAAAAGTATTTGATAATCTTGGTCAGTTGTATAGCCCTCTCTTTCTCAAATAGAACTCTTAAAAAACTGTTATAATTTTTTTTTCATTATCAGGTCAAACAAATGTATGTTACAATTTGTGGTATATATTAATAGAAACATACACATGATTTAATTGTTTTTAAGAATACCTATCACTTAAAAATATTTCAGTGATCCAGTTACACATAGGCGTATACAGGAAGTAGCTGCTGTTTTTGGGAGAAGAGATGGTAAAATGAGCACTTAAAAAGAGCTTATTCCCTTGAAGATATATTTATTTTGTATTTAGAAAATTTCACCTTTAAAATTTTCACTTTGTTTGGGCACCTATTTTTAAATTACTCTTAAATTTGTCTTAGCTTTATCCAGGCTAAGTTGTAAATACTGCATTGTATTTTAAAACCATACTTTGGGCACACATGTGAAAAGAAACTTGCAGATATACATCCAAGTAAATACTTTTTTTTTTTTACAAATGTTGAAAACTATTGAGTCAGTATTGTCAGAGGAGTGTGTAATTTCCTCGATTCTGTCTCATCACAACAAAAATTTGAAGCTAAGGACGAGTGTTACAACCCTTGGATGGACCAGTGTTACAGCCCTCGAACAGACCAGTGTTACAGCTCTCAGATGAACCAGTGTTACAGCTCTGTGTTACAGCTCAGTTTTGTTTAGAAAATTAAGGAAAATACATCCTCGAGGTGTGAGGGCATGCCGACCCAAAAGACCAAAAGATGCGAAGAGAAGAGAGAGACATCCCTGGCCCTTTGGCTCCTCTTTTTATATGTTTTTTCTCCTCCCCCTGGACCTGCCCTATGTAAATTGGGCTAGCCAAGAGTGCTATTTGTTTTACCTGAGGTCCTCACTCTGGTCTTGGGGCATTTCTTTGTTCTATTTTCACGGGCTTTTCCTTCCCTTGTCTTTTAGCCACTGCCATTCTGGACTCTCTTTTACTATTCTAACTACCTAACAGTATGATAGAGCTCTCTATGAAGTTACATTTCTCAGTACAGACAGAATTTCAGACCCATACAGGGTGAGGGAAGAGAACAGGATAAGCAGTACAAGAAGATGACATGTTTAGTCTCACTGTAAGATAAGCTCTATTAGGAACTTTTCAGTCATTCATTTTAACCTGGAAAAAACTACAAATAAATATCTAGTTGCAACCCACTCCAGTACTCTTGCCTGGAGAGTCTCATGGACTCAGGAGCCTGGTAGGCTGTAGTCCATGGGATCGCTAAGAGTCACACACGACTGAGCGACTTCACTTTCATTTTTCACTTTAATGCATTGGAGAAGGCAATGGCAACCCACTCCAGTACTCTTGCCTGGAGAATCCCATGGACGCAGGAGCCTGGTGGGCTGCCGTCTACGGGGTCATACAGAGTGGGACACGACTGAAGTGACTTAGCAGCAGCAGCAGCAGCAGCAGCGATAGTAATTTAAAAGTTCCTGACACACAGGTCAGTTATATGTGAATATTTGGGAGCCTAACATAAAAATGCTTTCAACTCCATTATTTATTCACTTCCATTGGGTGCCAGGTTAGCCTAAAAGAAGTGGGAATAGCCAAATTCTGATTTTATTACCTACAAAACTGAAGTGATTGAGATTTGAGATACAATGTGCTTGTGCCTCAAGACTCGAGAATGAATATCTTTAGCAGAACTTGCAGGCTGGTGAGTTGTGAAGTCATTCTCATACCGAAAGTTATTTTTGAAGGGTGGTTATGTACCTTAGTGGAGGCAACTGATCCTTTACTCTAGCTCACATCAGAAGGTTAGAGCCCTTTAAAAGCTGTTATGAGCCCTTTCAAAACTTCTAGCTTTCAAAGATCCCTTGCAAAGCTTCTAGCTCAAAGTTTTGCCAATAGCCAGTGTTGAGAGAGCTTCGTACCCAGGGGCTCTGAGGATCCAGTCTTAATCTCAGGGCTAACAGGTCATTCGTTCACTTCAAGATCAGAGCTTCCCCAAAAGTGGGGCAGCCATCCTTCCCTGGGGTGTATATGGTTGGGACTAGTTCTAGAGACTGGGGTCAAGACAAACTGTCCAGCTTCTTTGCAGAGCCACCAACAGTAGTCTCTTAAAGCTACTCAGAGCATAACTCCACAGATACTTTGTTTCCCTAGGATATTGGAACTTGCTACCCAGATATTTAATTACCTGAGGGACACGACTCCAGTTATTCTTCTAAGAACAGGAAGGATCATCTAAAGGTAATTTGATTTTTATATTTACGTAGCTAGAAGAGACCATTAGATCACTCTTTGTCAGAGGTATAAAGAAAATAAAAGGTAGCCTTTCTTCCTAAAAGCCATTTGTTTGAAATGTATGCATATGTCTGTGTGGTTACCGGATTACAGTCTGTTCTGTACTAGCTGTAAATTCCGCTAGCGCGCCTCCCTTGTTTCTCTGCTTTCTATTGTGGCTCCCATGTCTAACACAGAACCTGACACAGAGATGAACTAACAAATATTTGTGGAATTAACAAATGAATGAATCTACTCAAGGTGATGTTTTTCCCTTGCTATGTTGTGAAGTATTTGGTACCATCTCTAATATCCAGCTAATTTCTATTGTGGTACTCTTCCTGGTATCACTTCCTAGAAGCAGAAAGCTATTCAAGACTCAGATTTATTCAACCTGTGAATAAATACTTTAGGAGATAATGTGACAAGTCTATTTTTAAATCAAATAGACCCGTCAGTATTTATTACAGCATATCCAATTGTGTTCCCCAAAATACCAGTTCTCTAGGATTTGCTAGATAACATGTGGAAAAAAATGAAACTTATGTGAATTTAGAACCACTGAGACAAACAAGTTTCTTTATGAAAGTACTTTCCATAGCCGTTGGCAAAGTATTAGTATACTGGAATATAGTATGCTGGTATCTCAAACTTATTTGACCAGGGAGTTTTATTTTTATAGCAACTTTCCTAATGCTTATTATGCTCCATGTTGTAATATTAGATTTGAAAACATTTAAAAATTTCTCTTTTTTTTCATCCTTTTTTCTTTATTCTGCTCCTTGGCAGTTACTACTTTATTCTGTCTTCCTGCCCACTTATCCATTCTTCTGCTTAAATTCCAGAAAATTAGTGTAAAGCAATTGATTATGATATGATAGAAATTTGTACATTTTAAAGGTTTCCAAAATATGAAGTCTTATTTTCAATCAGATTGTGAGCCAGAGAGTGATTAAATCTTCCTCATCCTTGTTGCAAACATCCTAGCATTTTCTACTACTTGGCACAGAGCAAATGTTCACTAAGTATTTGTTTAATAAATGAGGCAATGAGAGCTATATTATACTAAAGTGTTTGCTATATTGAATGTAATAATTATTCTGAATTAGCAATACCTTTTGACAGTCTGAGACTATTAATATATGCCAATGGAAAGATGTGTTGTTAAAAGTTTTAAAAAATTGTCAAGTCAGGAAGAAAAATGTGTATGCACATTTTTTTTTTCCTACAGAAAAGGAAAGAGTAGAATAAATTTATTGTACCAAACTGTACTGACAAGTATCATTTTAAAAATAATCAATGTATAAAAGAATAATAATACAGAATTTTGACAAAGAAGTAGGATAGGCCTCTCTGGAGATTCTATACTGTCTTAATTTACATAAACCAGATTCTTAATAGTATTAATATATTTTCCTATGGAATAATTTAGCAAATTTGGCTTATTAGTTTTTGTTCAGTTCTATGGAGTTTACCATGCTGACATAGCTCTCTTTAATGACTGGCAAAATTTCAGATATTAGGTTGTTACATTCTTCAGATTAGACCCAGGAGCTACCCATCGCTGGTTGGGAAAATATACCTACACAGTGTTGAACCAGATCACAGTAAGGACTATCACTTCCCAATAATCAGTATCAAATGTGGAGTCAGGAAATGATTATGGCAAGAACTTACTAATTATGTTTATAAAGTTTGTCCTCCAAAATTTGGGAATGCATCTAAACATCCCTAATTTTACTTAATATACAGCAACAGTGTCCTAAATATAGGTGTTGAAAGATTTAGCAGGAAGATCATTCATAAGCTGCTGATTTTTCATTTTGGAGATTGTAATAAGCAAAAAAGATCCCAAGTATCCTATGTTGCCTCAGTGAGTTGTTGAGGACAAATGTAGTTATATTTAAATACTTTGTATAATGTGCTATACAAATAAGGTTTTTTAGAATGAATTCATATAGATGGTTACTGGATGCTTTATATTTATAAGCTATGCACTATATTCTGTGGGAGAAGGGTAATTTATCTATCTATTGCTTTTCTTTTTTCCCAAGGGACATCTAAGGCTTTGACTTCTGCTTTAATCCTCTTTGAAGCATAAACGTGGGGAATATTGTAGTGTGTGCCATATGCAAGATAAATCAGATTCCTACTGGGGTGATATATAATGAATGAATTATGCACCTATATTTGGGGTGTCTAAACTGTTCACTGAATAACCTGTAAATGATGAGTAGTCAGCTACATCACAGATGGGATTTAGTTCCACACCTCTGAGAGGGTTATGAAACTAGCAAGATAGAAAAGCTGATGGGACCCTGAAGCTGATGGCTTCTGTGAGCCAAAGCGGTCACTATCCATTAGACTTCATCCTTTGATTTCACATACATCCCAACTTGGAGAAATTGGGTCATTGTGCAGCTATTTCTGGGAGTCATGAGCCTCTGCTCTGTGTTTCCTGTGCATGCTGGGTTGTCTATTTTGTGTGCTCTCTTAGAACCTGTGCAAAGACAAGTCACTGAATAAAGCCTATTTTGTCTCAATTTTAATGAAGAGTTCAACCTCAAGACCACTGTTGTTGGTCAAGCAAAGTGAATATTGTCCTGTGAAAAGATCTAAAATATGGTTGTTTAAAAATGTTCCCTTTAAAGTTTCAGCTGAACTTCTGGTATTCTAGGATTTAATAAAGACGAGTGTAATATTCAGGCATTAGTTTCCTAGGGCTCTTGTAACAAATCGGGTAGTTTATAACAACAAAACATCATGGTCGTCTGCCTCTTCTGGAGGCCAGAAATCTAATATGAAGGTATTGGCAGGGCCATGCTCCCCCTTAAGACTTTAGAGGAGGATTCTTCCTTGTTTTGTTCCCATCTTCTGTTGGTTATGGGCAATCCTTGGCATTCTTTGGCTTGTATATGGATCCTTCCGACTTCTGTTTTCTTCTTCACATGACATTCTTCTGTGAGTGTGCTGCCTGTGTTCAAATGTCCATTTTCTTATAAGGACACATATCATTGTGTTAGGGTGAGCCTAATCTTTGTATGAGCTCATCTTAACTTGATTTCATCTGCAAAGACTCTATTTGTAAATATGCTCCAATTCATAGGTTCCTGGGGTTAGGACTTGAGCATATCTTTTTAGGAGTACCCAATTGAATTCATAATGATTCATCATACAATGAATTTCAGTCACAACCCTTTTAGCATTGTTTTATCCTTAATTGCTTGAAGTATTTATTCATTTAAAAATATTTATTGAGCAGGATACATTTTTAGGTGCTTTTAACAAAGTAGTAAATAAAACAGACATTTGCTCTTACCTTCATGGAGCTTGTATTCTAATAAAGGTGCATAGGAATTATATAAATAACTAGACAGAGAATTTGTTAAATAGTGATGTGTTAGAGAAAATAATAAAGCAAAGAAGAAAGACCAAGGCATGCCAGAAAGAGCTTTCTATTTTATATAGAGTGATGGGAAAAAGTGCCACCAATAAGACACTCTTTGAATGAGGTAAGAGATCATGAGAGTTGTGAGCAGAGGAATGACAAGATTTGAATTATATTTTAAACAGATAATGAGGCTTTTATAGGAATAGAGTACAGGAGGGCACAGAGACTATACTTATTAGAAGACAAGTACCCTATCCCACCCTACGGTGAAAGTGGGATGAGCAGGCAGAAATATATGGGAATTGAGTATCTAAAAGATGATAAGTTCTTCCCTGGTGGCTTAAGAGTCTGCCTGCAATACAAAAGACCTGGGTTTGATCCCTGGGTCGAGAAGATACCCTGGAGATAGGAATGGCAACCCACTCCAGGATTCTTGCCTGGAGAATTCCATAGACATAGGAGCCTGGCAGGCTAGAGTCTATGGGGTTGCAGAGAGTAGGACACAAGTGAGCAACTAACACACACACACAATGGCTTTGAATAAACAAGTAATGGGGGTGATGAAAAGTGGTGGGATTCTGATTATGCTCAAAGGATTGAGCCAAAAAGGATTTCCTGATGGAGAGAATGGCTATAAGATTTTTGAGCCGATCAACTCAAAGTACGGAGCTGCTGTTCACTCCAACTCTTTGTGATCCCATGGACTATACAGTCCATGGAATTCTCCAGGCCAGAATACTGGTGTGGGGAACCTTTCCCTTCTCCAGAGGATCTTCCTGACCCAGGGGTCGAACCCAGGTCTCCCGCATTGCAGGTGGATTCTTTACCAGCTGAGTCACCAGGGAAGCACTTTTCAAGATGACAAGACAGTAGGAGCCAACTATGCATTAAGTATGTGCATTTATGAGAGAGAAAGACCCTCCTCTCTGTAGAAGTTAGAGCTTCATTCTACTCCCATTGAATGCGGGCTAAATTTAATGATTCACTGCTAATAAGTAGGGAGAAGGCAGTGGCACCCCACTCCAGTACTCTTCCCTGGGGAATCCAATGGACGGAGGAGCCTGGTAGGCTTCAGTCCATGGGGTCGCTAAGAGTTGGACATGACTGAGCGACTTCACTTTGACTTTTCACTTTCATGCATTGGAGAAGGAAATGGCAACCCACTCCAGTGTTCTTGCCTGGAGGGAGAATCCCAGGGATGGTGGAGCCTGGTGGGCTGCCATCTATGGGGTTGCCCAGAGTTGGACACGACTGAAGTGACTTAGCAGCAGCAGTTAATAAGTAAAGCATAGAAAGGGAAAAGCTAGTAACTTTACAGTGGAGAAATCTGGCAGGTATTGCCTTAACTAAATGATCAAAGTTAACATCCCCAGTAATAAGACATGCTGACATCATTTCCTCTTTGTTATGTTATTATGATTAGGGTTCAGGAACTAAGGGGAAGTGAAAGAAGTAGAGGTATTTTCTAATTTAAAAGATTCTGTGATTTCTATGAAGACTGTACGCACAGACTTGTTTTGAAGGTTGAGAATCACAGACATTGTTTTATCCAAAGTCAGCTTTAAGATATAGGCATTTGGGGATACCAGAACTCAAAGAAGACAGGAACACAAATAATAGAACCTTTCCCTAGTTTACTCAACCTTCACTGAAACTCTTCTGGTTCTAGTGGTCATAATTTCTAAGAGATTTCAGTGGCCTTTGTGCCTGCAGTGTAGTTTTAAGATTGTATGTTAATATAGGCATATATATGTTAACCTAGATGGAAGGTTTTTTGTGTTTTTTTTTTTGTTTGTTTAGCGGAAACTGTTGATTCAAGATGATACATAAAGGTCATTTTCAAAGACCTTCAGTAACTAAAAAATAAGCTGCAGATCTAGGACATATGACTTGGTTTATTTTACAAAAATTCTGCCTCCGTGTTTCCATTGTAGGAGCTTGCAGTTGCTGTGCTAGAAGAGAAGGCCTAAGGCAACTACTCACAGATCTAAACATGTCAGTTAATGGCCTGGATGTCATGCTGATTTTAAAGGCCAAAGAGTCTTCTGTATCTTATACATTTGACAATTCTTGTGTTTTATTTATTTTGGTTGGCATGTGGATTATAGTACCCTTCCAATATGTGTTACTTTGAAATGATGAATTAACATAATGGGTTAGATTGTACGCCTTTCATTTTCAAGCCCATTTTACAGATTTAGAAACTAAGAGTTGCTGACAAAAGGGCCAATGGTGATTGCGGTTGTGTGATCAGAAAGGGTTCACAGGACATTGCTCACCCAAATCTTAGGTGAATGAAGAAAACAAAAGTTGTAAAGCAGGGAAGGACAGACAGGGAGGAGAGACATGTCAGAGGTTTACTTAAAGTTTCTTTTTTATCCCATGTGCTAAATGCTTGCTTATGAGAGAGCTTTTGTGTCCACCCCCTTTAACAATATGCATTATGACCTCTTATGTTGCTCCCCAATTTTCCCCTGTACAAATAATCTTATATCACGATAGAGAATGAAGAAGAACACTCTGAGAGATCATCATGTATTAATCACTTTAGTTGTTTTAATAGAGGTAAAATGGAAGTTAGTCTTTGAATGTATTGCTAGAATCTCTGATTCCCCCAGTGACCCTGGATGGGTGGTGAGGCATCCTGAGCATTGCCAGCCCCTCATGGGCTGCGTGATCATTTTTGTCTTGCTTCATAAGAATGAAGTCTTCTAAGTTCATTAAAGGAGAATTTTTGTATTCAACCAAAATGAACTCAGTTTAGAATTAATGCTTGGTAATTAACCCATGCACATTTTCTTCTTTTACCCTAAAATATATTCTACTAGGTAATAAAAAGGTATTTTTTCTCCTTCAGGCATCACATCTCTATAACCTGCCTCTTGGCCTTAGAGAAGGCACTGTAAATGGAAGAGGGAGTCTCCTCATTTAATTTGATACATCAGGTCATCATCAAAATATTTATTTCCTGATCTTCCCACATAGCAGGTGACTAAAGGTTAATAAGAACGCAAGTGGAAAATAATTAAGGATGAAAATATATACAATAAAACTCAAAACAAATCAGAATAAATAAAGTTTAGTGTGACTGTTAGGTTAAATTGTCTTGATGCTCACTCCAATTATAAAATGTTGTGGTTTTTTTTTTTTTTTCTTTTCTCTTTTGAAGGACAGAGAAGCTTGATACATACAGTGAAACTATTCATTACTGACATATCTAGGAAATAATTTGAAGAAAAAAATACTGAAAACAATAACCAATTTTCTTAAAAATTAAGTTTCATTGCCCTTACCTATGGGCAATGCAATAGGCAGATAATATTTTGCTGCCATTTGCATTTTATTTCTCTTTTTAAATTATTTCTTAGATTTATTATTATTTGTTTAAATTTAGAACTATGTCATCTGTAAGTTTAGGGAATCAAATGCAAAATGGCCAAAATAGAAACTTACTTCTCTTTTGTATGAAATAAGTCTGGAGAGAGGTAATCCAGAATGTGTGGGGCAGCTTCAGGAAATACTTGGGGATCCAGACTCCTGTGTGCTTTTACCATGAACTTCAGCTTGCGGCCTCTGCTTTCCAGGTCTCAGTTTGGCTGGTAAAGTTCCAGCTTTCTGAAGTACGCTGCATTCCAGCAGGAAAGAGGAAGGCAGGCAGTCAGAAAAGGGCAGATTCCTCACTTGAGAAAACTTCCTGGAAGCGAAAAACATTTTCAATGAGTTCTATTCGTCAAAATATATTCATCTCTAAGAGGGGCCTGAGTCTTTTTATGTTTTAGCTGTGGTGCAACTAAAAATCAGACGTTGCTGTTATCAAGGAGGAAAGGGAGAAGATACTGAAGACAATTTATGTTTTCTGACATGCTGAGGGTATTAGTGTGACTAAGAAGACATTCTATGGTAAGAAAAATGTATTTATGTAAAGTTTGTAAATCATTGAAAGACAAAGTTTAGGTGACTGTATTAATGCTACAGTCTATAAGGGTAAGATATACAAAATTTATAAGATAGTAGGCACCAGTACTGATTTTATCTAAAACTATGAAATCAAATCAATGTCTACCCATGTTCAGGTAAGCTAAAAATTCAAGAACCCTGATAAAAGTATCAGCTCCCTTAATTTTTCTGCAAATTATAATCTTCTGGAATAGTTTTCCCATGTGTCAACCTTGGATGCTGAAAATCTTGAAAAATAATTAAATGTTACATGAAATTCAGATTGAAGGTGTATCTTACCTGAGAACAAAATCATTCTAATTTTAAACTCTTCTTAGAAGGGAACAATAAAGAAGTGTCATCCATAAAAGAATGTGTCTTTTGTTCTTTTGTGAAGTTTCTTGGACATCAAACAAGCTTTTCTGAGCATTCTGAAAAATTGAGTGTAGATTAATAAAAACATATGAGTTAAATTGCCCTCAAAGTACACAGAGGCTTAAAAAAGAAATAAAACTGAGCAAAAGAAATGTGACATTGGTCTTATGCCAAGCTGATTTTTACATGTTCCCTATGGGAAGTATGTTGCTTTGCTTCATCTACTCCCTCATGCTTGTGCTCATATCAAACGTTTATGGAGCACCTTTGATTAGCTGGGCTCTTTTCTAGAAGCTGGGGACTGCAGCCAGGGAGACTTGGGATTTAATATAATCCAGCAGGAGGACAGAGCCTAAATAAGTAATTAACTGCAGTTGTAATTAATTACAAAAGAGACATGTAGGGTGTAAAGAGAGCATATGAAACTATATAACAATGTAAAAAATTTAGGAAAGGAAAAAAACTGATTAGGAACAGCATGAAGTTGATGAAATGAGTATATTTACAATCATAGACTTATTGTAGACTTTATGGTTAAGCTGAAGAAACTGTATGAAAAATGAAAATAATAAACTAATGACATTTGCAGGAGTGAAAAAACTTACATATGGTTTCCCCAATCAGTTGCATCAATCAAGATATCTTTATGTCTAATTTATAAGGGGAATATTTGGAAAGCAGAAGGACCACAGAGGAATAATCTCCTAAAATCCTATCCCGCTCCTTGATTGATAATGCTATAAACAGTTTGTTGTTACAAAAACTGTTTAACTTGGCAGCATAGTTCAAATCATATATATTTTTTTCCTCTTTGTAAGACTCAAATGTAAGTTTCAAGGAAGACTACAGACAATATTTTACTTTGGTGATCAAAGCAATACTGATAAATTGCACCTTTGACAGTTGATCAGGCATCAATCAAAGTTATTATACATACTCAGTTTGTAGGTGGAATTACAGTGATGGCCATTAAGGAGACAGGGTATGGTGAAGGAAGGGCTTTATAGTGTTTCATGGCCTGCTAAGTTACCAGGGACAAAGGCTGAAATAATATTCTATTTATCATTACAATAACTCATCAAAAATGTAACATCTTGTTGCACTTGATCTCAGACTATTTAAAAAATAAACAGGATTAAAAATCTGTTACAAAATGAATTTTCCTTCTTTTGCATTAAATACAATCTATTTTTCTTTGTTTCTCTCTCATTCTCTACATTCATCATTATTACTAGACCCTACTGTGGAAATACATCATGGTAATATATCAGGTGTTACGATAAGAGTGTATCTGGAATGACTTGCTGACGTTTGCTTTAGAGACTGGTGACATAGAGGTCAATTGTAATAATTGATGCTGCCCTATTTGACACAAATAAAAGATTCATGTAATGACACAGTGGGAAAACAGAAAGGAGTTTGAACCATGGACATGAAACAAGAGCTGGAGAGGAAATGAAAGAATCCTTAGAGTTGTGGAAGGAACTAAACAGTTGATTCAAGGTCAGAGAAGATGCAGTCTGTAAAGCTAATCTCAGACTATGAAAGTCAAGGGGATGGGGGTGGGAAGGAGAGTGTTATAGATACAAGACAGCATCCGTGTAGGTCCGTAGATATCAGCTACAAACTCCAAGAGGATATTCACATAGACCATGATGTGTGCAGATATGCCCTCCGCAATCTTTCCTGGTATCTTCAAACCCATCAGTTATTAATGTCAGAGGCAGCTCCCTGCTTTGAGATTTCCAGAGAGGTGGGAAGGGAATGTAGCAAAACAAGTAGAGCAGATAGTCAGAATTTCAAATGCGCAACATACCGTTTTTCCAATGTAGATTCTAGTGATAAACCCAAGGTGGACTTTAGGTTGTCCATCTGTCTTATATCTAAGACATAAACTCTCCTTCATCAGTGAAACTTGGTAATGGGCAGTGGATTTTACTGGAGGACGCTAGAGAACATAAGTTAGAACCTTTATCAAAAGCCTAGTGATAAGAAGTACAGTTGTGAAAAATTGAAGAATTCAGTTTGGCTCATTGGTATTTTTCCAGTCAGAGGTCTGTGTGCTAGAACATCATTATTTGGCTCTTGGGTGAATGTGGCTTTTAAAATACCACAAGTCAACATTTAAGGACATGACTAGCAGTCAAGAAGAATTTGTGGCTTCTGCTGAAGGAGTAACTTTTGAAACTCTATGAAAAGAAAACTCCCATTTTCAGAAGCTCAGAATGCTCCACTGCAAGTGAAATTGATTGTATTTATTTTAAGGACAATGGGAAATTTAAAGCTCATTACATTCCTCTATTTGCATTGGCTTCCGGGAAGCTCACTGCCAAATTTGTCATCCACCTCTAGCAGATGCAGAGGCCAGAAGTCCTTTTCTTCATACTAGTCTAGCCTACAGCTTTGCTGATATCTTATCATTATTTTCCCTTTGTTCCAGTTTCCTCTCCCATTAAAAAAAAAAAATAACTTTAGTATTGTGCTTTTGTAGACTACTCCAATGTTATTATTGATCCAAGTAAAATATAAACAAATGCATGATTGCAAGATATAAAACTTCTCTATAAAGAGTAAATTCAGTAAATCTCAAAGATTAGTTTACATTTTAGGGTCTCATTGGAAGGAAAAGATTATTGTCTATCTCATTTAGTATGTTAAATGTTTTATTTATAAATGATGTAATAGGAAATTATACCTATGTGTACAGGTCCACAACATCTTATCCCAATTCTAAAATAAAATACACTTGGAAAACATTTTCTTTTCTATTTTGCAGTGAGTTTGTTACAAAACATGACCCAAATCAACTTAAAACTAAAGCTCTTAATTTATCCAGTGTGTGTTTAGGCAGTGTGTACACACTCTTTAGTTTCTCTGAGTAATAGAGTGTGTTTGACTCCAGGACACTGTTTTAGGCCTGTGCTATGGCATGCATGGGTGATGCACACTATTTCTTTTATAAAATCAGAAAAATTATAACTGATACAAGTTCTTTTGCATAAGGGATTGTGGGTTTGTACACAAATAGAATATTACTGTGAAGTTTCTGAAGACTTGCTGTTGTCACATGCTGAGAGCAATCTGAGGGGGGAGTTACCCTCCTCCTTATTTTTCTCTCCTTATTTTTAAGTCATGATAATTTTTAAGCAAAAGAAAGACCAGAAACTTTTTTCAGCATTCAAAGGATGTTGTTTTTGTCTAGTTCTATGGCTTTAAAGACCACTTACCTTTCAGTATCCATAAAAACACCATATTTAACTTTTCATTGGGAAGACATGCTCCATTGCGTCTGTTTTGGTCATAAGATACCTGGTCCATGCAGACCGATCAGTCCAGTCAAATGTAGACCAGAAAGAAATAGCAATACAATCATAAGCCATAAATCAGTTGTCCTACAGTGATTAACTGCTTAATTTCTACCAGTGGTGCTAACAATTTTCTAAGAAATGCTGTTACTATATAAGGAAACTTAAAGAGACATAATACTATAGCCATGCCATGCAATGTGTGCGCTCAGCTGTGTCCAGCTCTTTGTGACCCCATGGACTGTAGCCCAGCAGGCTCCTCCATCCATGAGATTTCCCACGCAAGAATACTGGAGTGGGTTGCCATTCCTTTCTCCAGGGGATCTTCTTGACCCAGGGATCGAGCCCACATCTCGTGCCTCCTGCATTGGCAGGTGGATTCCTTTCCCACTGCACCACCTGAGAAGCCCGTAATATTAATACAAGCTACTAAATTAGGAAAGGATCATTTTTAAGAAATGGGGAGGGTTGCCACATTCAAACTTCTACATGTAGGGGGAGTGGGAGAACACTTGCTTTTCATAATGGAAATACAACTTTTATTTAAAGAAATTTTAAAAGTTTAAGCAATCATATGCACTAGACATTGTGCACAACACTTTACCTTTATTATTTCATTTAATCTTTACAGCATGCTTGAGTTAGATACCATTATTTGTGTTCCAATAGACTTGGAAGGTCATTAACTATTAACTGAAGGTCATTCAGTTAATAAATTGAACAGACTTTTGAGTTTTTCAGAGTGCCTCCCCCAGGATCATTATGATCTGCTAAATTTATTTACCTTTGCTATCTTTTGATGAAGGACTGGGAAGCACAGACAGGAGAAGGAAAAGGTGGTGTAATTATGGCCATACAACTGGCTGTTGTTCAGTCTTTGATAAAAGTGTACCAGAAATGACATAGGTTCTTGACTCCTTAATGAAATATTTTGTGATTGTCTATCTAAAATGATGGACATGTATGGAGTATGTTATGGAGGAGAAGAAAATTTATTTTGAAAGAAGAGAAACAAATAGTTAACTGTTTGTTAACAAATGTATTGGATCAGTGAGTAGTGCCTGGGATACACTGGGAAAAAGTATAGCTCATGTGATTTTTCATATGTGTCACAAGCTTTAGCCCATTATAGATAGAGTACACTATTACATGTGCTGCAGATCCCTGTTCCTACATCCTCTTTACTGTGAGCCTAGAAAGTGAAGTGCTTGATTTCAAGTTTTCCTTGCAGCTAGAGGTGTATGTGGGACCCAGTTCTGGCTAATGAATGGAAGTGGAAGTTTGTTGGAGAAGACTTCTCTAAGTAAAAGGACGAGCTTCCTAAGGAGAGGTCCTTCAGATTTCTGTTTCACTTGAACTTAGATGTAGTTTCTGAATGTGTAGTAATTTGTCATAATAGAAAGAATCACAGAAATGCTCACCAGCCACCCCCTTTCTTCATAAACTCCCCATGGTTTAAGCTTTTGGTCAGTTATTCAGTTTCTTCCAACCCAGTCTACTCCTAATTGATGCAAGTGCCATTGTATCTTTCCTGTTTTCTACACACCATCAGTATATTATGCCTGGGTTTAGTTTCGGGAGTGCATGATCATAAAGGTTATATGGCAATTCCCAGTCCCCCATAAACTCTGGATAGCTTCCGTGTTTCTGTTTAAGACACAATAGTTATGTAAAGTCTAAAAATAAAATAAAATTTAAAAAAAAAAAAAAGACACAATAGGTTATTTCTCTTTCCCGAGACAGGCCAGAGCCATCCCCTCCTGTGTGCCTTTGGGTAATGCTGTTGCTTCTGCTGGAAACCCTCAGGGTCATCCTGAACTGTTGTCCCCCTTGTGAAGTCTTTTCCGATTCTCTCAGGCTCAGTGCTCGTGCATATCCTCCCATAATCCCCTTAACAATCTGTTCTTATCTTTACTATAATGCTGATTCTTTGGTAATCACATATTTACTTTCTTGTTTTTACCATTAATCTGCGAGCTATTAGAGGTCAGGGTTCGTGTCATACATGTCAGACACACAACAGGTGCTCAGTAAATATTTTGTTGTTGATTAATTTTTTCCTCCTTTGATTCCCCCTGAAACTTTATTCTTACTTCTTTTTGGCACATGTCATTAACTTTTCTTACTTTTTAACTCAGTGAGTGTGCTACTGGAGGCAAGGATTCTGCCTTACTTATCTTTGCATCTTGAACGTATTTTTAAGCTAAATTTATATTTGATGAATTGAATTGGGCTGTTAATAGTTAATATATTAAGCATATCTCAATTATCATGTTAATTGCTACTTCCCCTGGGGGTGGGGAGAGAAATGAGGGATGAACTGTAAGTATCCAGTTCACTGAAGGGGTTTTTAAAAATCTCTCATATTTAAGTTAAAAGTGAAAAATTAATTTGCTATAGAAAGAAACCCATTCCCACATTCCCTGATTCAGAAGTGTTTGAAGGATATAAAAGAAGAATCTGTTTTCAAGAACTTTCCAGTTTCCCCTCTCTAGTAGTCAATCCAGTTCAAGTGCAATTTAATAAGTTAATTGCAATATGTGATTGACAGAGGCAGGGGACAATGTCTGATGTGAGGACTTCTCTATAAAAAAATTATGATAATAACTAAGGATCCTATTATTTCATTAAGAACTCTATGTCTTGGCTGATGCACAGCAAGACTTTCTCAAAAATCTACCTTAGAAGTGATTGATATCAAGCCTGTATTTGTCCATTATGTCACCAAACCAGAAATGGAGAAAATGTTGATCAAGATCAGTGTGAACCTTAACTCTTGTGAGCCTAAAGGTCTAAAATGGGAAAGAGTATCACGTGGTAATTTGGTTGAAGCTGTCTTTTATCTTGCCAGGTTTACTTAGGAACTGCAGCATAAGAAGGTAATAAGCAACCATGAAATTACCTAGATTAAAAACAAAAACAAAAACTTAAAAAAAAAAAGTTTCCATGATAAATAAGCAGAAAAGGGGGCAGGGGAGTGGAGGCATTATGTAACAAAAATGAATTTAGAATAATAAAAATTAAAAAAACTCATAAATATGATTTTTTTTTAAAGTTGTCTTTCTGGAAACCAAGAGGCTTTAGTTTTAAGTATTTTGTTTCTGAATCAGAAATTGCAATGAAGCTGTGCATGAAGAATGCACTTATGTCTATTTTTTCACATTTCAGAGAATAATTTGATATTCACACCATTAAATGTTATTTTTAAAAATTGAATTATATTATTTCAATATTTGGTCACCTTAAAGCAATATTCCTAAAGTGATTTTTCCTGTATACTAATTTTCAATAAAATGTTAAATGGTGGAATACTTCTTAAATTTTAGCATTTTATATAGAGTTTAAGAAAACATTTTATTGAATGTGAAGCAATGGAGGAATATAAAAAGATTTTCAACATAGTAAAGTATTTTTTATTAAAAATAAAGGGAAAAAATAATATCGAATGGTACTTAAATGCAAAAATGAAGTTACATCACAAAACTTTTCCTCCCTCCCAAGTAGATATATCTCATGCTTCATTTTGCAGCAGGATAGTTGTTCATCTAACCTAAACATTTGCAGTAACTGATTTATTCACCACTGAAAATCAAATCCATTGCAGCTCAGATAATTTCTCTGCATTAGGAAAATGAATAAATTAAAAAGTCGGCTTCAGCAATTTAGTCCTCAGCAATTTAGAGATTCTGCAAGCTCAGTAGATGTCAAAACCTGCTGATACCTAACAGAGTCAACTCCAAGTTTGTGTATCCCGGTCCACTCTACCTTACCATCAGGCAGTACATGTGGAAATAGAAAAGCAGCTCTCTAATTAATCAAAGTCAGATGTGCCTGAACGCCTGGAGTTGCTGCTGATCCTTGTCCCAGCTTCTCCCATGTTCTCGCTCTATGTTTTTACCTTGAAAACTTCTGCTCTGAGCTGGGAATGCCTGAAGGGCTTGCACGGTAAGTCAATGTGAAATTATCTCAGCAGGAAGAAGTTGCTTTTCAGCTTAAATGATTTAAGGCAGCAATTTTTCACACTCTCAAACTCTGACAAACGCCCAGATTGCCTCTCATGTCTGACTTCAAAATATTCAAAGAAAAGCTATTTTTATTAAAAACACTCTAGAGAAAATTGTATGTCACTTGTTCTCTGATATAACTTCATTTCTCCTGACAGTGACAATTTTCACCTCAGTACAATTTCTTTATTTTTTCCAAAGCTAATTCTGCTTAATATTAGTATTTATACAAACTCTTATCAACTTGTCTCTGTGAAATATTCAAGGGTGTCAGGTAAATGTTGCTCACTGTCATTCATCTTCTTTGGGTGTTCAAAGTGATCAATCGATTTATAACTACACTTAGTTACTTTGGATATTATTGTTTTATTTGTAAGGGAGAACTTAACAGTTGTTAAAACCCCTTGTTTGATAAACCTGTTCCTGCAACAGCAAGGATTTCCAAACTTGATGACACGTATCTGTTGCCAAAGATCATAAAAGTTTACATTAATAAATCTATTTGTTCTATGCCTTTAAATAAAGCAGGTAATACAGTGCATGTTTTGTCTTATGCAGCTTACATGTTAATAAGATTACGGTGGATGTCATATTGCACTGAAACATCACATTTGCTTTATTATGAATGCTGGCAGTGCAGAAACATCACATTATAATCACTTCAAAAAAGAAATATATTCTGCATATTTTCATATGTGTTTATAATTCCACTAAACCTCAGTAGAATCAAACTCAGTAGGGACAAGAATGACAGAAGGTTTAATGTTCCAGAGTCTGCTGAAATCTTGGTGCACTGATATAGCAGGATGGTTAATATGTATAAGGTTACTTGTGACCTGTGACCTCAAAGCATATCTTCTGGCCTTATCACATTTCCAT
Organism: Bubalus kerabau; assembly: GCF_029407905.1. Lineage (NCBI taxonomy): Eukaryota > Metazoa > Chordata > Mammalia > Artiodactyla > Bovidae > Bubalus > Bubalus kerabau. The sequence continues at coordinate 56,185,298 of NC_073631.1, forward strand.
GAGAAAAAGTAACCACCGGCTTGTGAATTTCCCACAAATATTTTGGAGCTTTTTTAAAGGGTTAATTCTGTTTCTCACTGTGAAAGCCTGAAGTAAAGTGTTTATGAAGGTAATATGAGCAGTAACCATTATCCAGGTACTGCAGCGATGGAACAAACTCCTTTTTTAAGTATATGTACCAATTTCCTAGAAGTATGCCTTTTATATTCCACTAAATGTTTCATTTCTAAATAAAACTGGATCATTTTTTATTTCATTTCTATCCATCATAAAGAAAAGGAAAGAATTACCTTGCAGCCTTCTTCACACACAGTGCTGGGGTCGCATCAGTGGAAGTACATCAAATACAGCAGGGAAGTGTGTTTCATAAATTTCAGTGTTACAACACTGTAATACACAGCTCCAACACGAACACCCCTGCTCGAGAAGTTGTCATCTTTCCAGTCTGTGACTTGAAACATGTTTTTTTTGTTTGGAAGCCACAGCTACTTTGATTTTGCTTAACTTCTTTAAGTTTTACCTACCATAGTTATCAGCTCACCAAAGGGAAAAACGATTTATGTTTTAAGACATACTTAAACATAATCTGTATGTTCCTCGATATTGAAACATTTTTAAGATAATTTTTGGATATATGATGAAATCTGTGAGTAGTTGATAGTTAACCTAAGTAATTGTTGAGAAGTCAAAACTTTACTGGTAAAGCAACTTTGTGTACACACACACAGAGGCACATCAACATGCTTCTCAGAAGGTTTTAAAGTTTGTTATGTGTTAAAGTTTACTTGACATTAAAAAAATGAGTATTCAATAAAAATGTTCATGATAAGTATATTATTTCTTCTGCATATTCAAAAGAAGAAGCTGTGCTACAATATTGTTTAGGATTCTTATTTCTTATGGATAAATTCAAAATATGTTGTAATCATGAATTGGTTAAATGCTTTGTTTCTATTTTACAATACATGCATACAGGTGGGAAGAAATCATAGGATTTGTTTCCTAACTAAAATATTTGCACCTTTATCTTATTGTATATTTTAGCTGTGTTATGGGAGAATAGAAATTGCTATTTGAATATCTCATATATACCAATGAGATTATTATTGAGCCAAAGGAATTTACATTAAGCTTTATATTTTAATTTAAAAATGAGTCATTCTATATTCTTATTTATAAAATTATACTATTTACAAAAATACCTAATTTGATCATTTAAGATCTTAAGAAATTCCCTATTGAACATTAAAATAAATATTTTAATATCTATAAAGGGATATATAAATGATAATACACAAATATATGAACTAAATTTGTGTGTATTATCCATTTATATATAATTTAGCCTTATACTGGTTGGTTCACCAAAACCATTCGTTGAAATATATTTAGTATTTTATGTTTCAATTCTTTTAAAAATAAAATAAGGGTTTATTATTTAAATTTATGTTTTTATTTTATCCTTAGTGTTTAAGTGTATTGTATTTGAATAATTGTTTATGGGATATTTAAAATATGAAATGTAGGAAAAATTGAAAACTTGGTAGAACACACACATACATCTCAGCCCTTATGTTTAGGTTAAGAAATAATTCAGCAACGCCACTTTAAGCAATCCACAGAGTCCACCTTTGTCCCTGAATCTAGTCTAAACATTTTTGTAATACAAAAAAGAAATTATCTGGACTTTTTCAATGTGATCTATGCCAAGAAATCAAGGAAAGTGATAAAAGCTGAAAGAGAGAGTATGCATTAGTGAATATTTATATTGGCAAGATCTGAAAATTTTATAAAAGTAAAACAAACACAGAGGTTGCTTATTTCTGAAAGGAAATTGGCCTCACTGAATTTCTTTCAGGAAAACATTATTGCTCAAAATGATATAAATCTCTATTGCTATCTCTAGCAAATTAACTTGAAATGCTGGCAGTGCCAAGAAGGTGCATTAAGTTTTCTCTTGTTTACCTTTTCCTAATCACTATAAAAATCCTTAGTGAAACAATTATTCTTTAAACAATCAGGACAATATATCTCTATAAAGGAGAAAATCGATTTAACAACAAAACTAGATTTATCTCTATTGATCATGAGGCGTTCAGTGTAATTTTAGTGAATTATGCCTGGCTTTCATTTCCTAGCAGAAATTTTTCAGTGATGCTCGAAAGGCAAATTGCAAAACTACTGCCGTGATCTTTTGCATGCTATTTACCTGTCCTAATCATGTCTTAAAAAAAAAAAAAAGACATATACAGGAGACTGAACCAAATATTTATTTTCTGTTACATGAAACAGTATAACTATTGTGTGTGCCTTATTTAATAGACTTACCTAGGAACCTGATATCATTTCTTTCAATTCATTAGTAAAGAAATCAGGTCTCTATAAAAGGATTCAGTGTTAACAAAACAAATCCAAGTTTATCTTATGAGAACAGAATTAGAAAGATTAAAAAGCAACATGATTTTTTCTTCTTAAATATGAGTTATTTTTAAAGATATTGTTAACACTTTCATTTTAGCAACTTCTTGTCAAGCAAGAAGGAAACACAAAGGAACTGGAGGCAGATCAAGAAAGATTTAGTATTTATACCGCTTGAAGAGAAATATGAAAATATGAATGTTCCAAAAATATCTTAGAGATGTTGTCATATTGTTATAAGTCATATTGGCTTATTTCTCTTTCAATAGAAATGAAAATACTCGAGCTAAATGTATTTGGTCAATGTAGTCATAGAATATTTCTTTCTGTGAAATATTGTACATTGTCCTCTTTTGCTGCAAGAATTAGAAAATTTTATAAATAAGTCAGTCCTTATTTAGAAAAGGGTAATTAAGAAAAAGCATGTTCATGCAAGAAGTTTAAGCAAGGAATATACCTAACCATAAAAGAAATTTCCTGTGTAAACCTTAAATCACATTTTAATAAACAAAATAATGTTATTATTCAGTCAGTAGATAATAATTTTCTTATTTTATAAATTGTAACTTTTGCTTTTATTATAAATAATGTAAATGATGTGCTTGCTAAATCAAATAAATAGAGGATAATACACTAAATTAACCCATGTGAAAGACTAACTCATTTTACTGTTGCTAAAATTTGAATTCACTAATTCAGGTCAGTTCAGTTGTTGCCATGTATTCTTAACAAAGTTCATTCTCCATAGCTATTCAAAAAATACAAAGTAATTTTTATTTTGTTACATTAATGATACCTCAAGCTATTTTCCATCACACTTAAAGACATTGGTGGTGTTTTGTGTATTCATGCAAATTAGTGTTAATAAAATTGCTGTATTCAATTCTAACTAAATTTATAAAAAACAGCTTATTAACATGAATAACATTCCAAAAAGTATCTAACATCAAAGGGGAACAGTTTATGACATGTAAGAAAGGAAAAATTTTAATTTGAAATATTGAAGTTATATTCAAATGCAATATAATCATCCTTTTTAAACCATTGACCATTAATTAAAGCAAAATTGACAGAATTTATTGAGTTTAAAATATTAAATGTGATATATAAAAGCATATCTATTGAAAACCATACAAATCACCTAGACTAGTAAAATACGTTAAAATTGATCCCATAGATCTAGGCAGATTATAATCATATTTATAACATGTAACCCTTTGTTTAAAATTGATAATAGTAATATGAATGTATCATTACGATATTGAATTGCAGCTTTCAAATTAGACTAGTAAAACTTTTAGAAATAATATTTTTAATTTGTTTTCCTATAATATGAATAGCTAATCTAGGATATCATATTTTAGTGACAATTTTACTGTTACAGGTATACAATCTTATCCTCAAATGTAAGTAAACTGAACTAGTTGTATACATAGTTTCTTTTAAAGAAAAATGGAAAATACCTAGCGGTTTTCATAAAAGAGGTAGTTGTTAAACTGAATTTTAATAAACCAATAAAGTAATGTTATTTTCAATAGGTAATAATTGCCTTTATATAAACTCAAAAATATTGTTTAGAGTGATTAATATACAATGCTCCATTATGCATCTGGGAGTGTTGATGCATAATTTTTAGTTCTAATGTTATTATGTAATTGAGAGAACATGTTCATTTGCTCTAATAAGTACTAAGATGCACTTAATAAAATGAAATGTAATAATACTTGTAATTTAATCTATTCATGGAAGTAATTTAAAAAAGTCTACCACTTTCCTTAATGTGGATACCATTCATAATTTATAAAGTGTTGTGATGCAGAATTGACAATGCCATTGTTTTTTAGACTTTGAGATGATTCTGCAGGCTTCGTATCATCTGCATACCAACCTCAGGATTATCAAGGGCAAACAAAAGATAATTAATACCAGAAACAGGCAAATGCAGGAGCTACTGACTGAGGGTTCTCATTTAATGTACGACTTCTGAAAACCGGAAAATGAAATAACCATAGAAAAGCTTCTCTGAAAAAAATATTTCAATATTCTATTATTTTTATAAACCTTGCCCCAATATCCCAGTTTGTAGAGGTATCTTATCAAAGAGCATAGTTTCAAGGTGGTATAGTCATCATCTATAATGGAGTTAGAAAATGTTACTTTTAAAGAGTGAATTTCAAATTATATATTTTATAATTTTAGTTTCCTTAATGCAAATTATAATCATTAATTTATTTATAATGTGTGTAAAAGCATGGAAAGCAAACTACTGCCATAATAACTTCTATCATGTTTTAACATTTACTAACAGGGTACAATAAAAAGGAAACAATTAGACTATTTCATACTTAGCTGTAGTTTATATAACATTATATACAGATATTATATGTATAAATGTTGAATCTAAATCATTAAAATGTTTATGCACGTGAAATAATGCTAGTAGCAGAGAATATGCTATGTTAACCCTGACTATAGTACTATCTTGCTACTTAAGTGAAGTTATTTATATTTTCCAAACCAAATTCCCTTTAACTTTCTGTAAATTGCTATTCATGTGATTCATATATATTATGGGTATTTTCATTTTACACTACAATGCATAGCAATTGTCAAATGTTTTAAATACTGAACTTCTAAAGTTCTGAAATAATAATTATAAAATTATGTTTGAAATAAAATGACAGTTCATAACAAATTCAAGTATTAAAGACTTTTTAAAATGTTTAGGCTTCTATGATAAAGTATCATGTTATTAACAATTTTAACTGAAGTGGGTAAGTTAGTGACAAGTCTCAGAGTTTACAATTATAAAAGAAAAAAGAATCTTATTGGAATATGGTGTTTTTTTTCCCATGGATATAATCACAGTTCAAGTCCTCTGGAAATAATTATGCATTTTGGAGCTCTGATATGATACAGTTGCTAGTTCATTTCCCAAACACCACCATTAAGTGGATATTCCATAAAAACTCTCATTGGCAATGTGATTGAGAAGGGTTTATTTCCTTTTAAGTTAATTTTTTTTCTTGTTTTATGTCAATACCAACTATTCTGCACAACTTTCAAAAGAGGTCAAAAGAGACTATATGTCATATTTAATTTAATTCTTTTCTACGTGGAGCCTGGGTTAACTGTACCATATGATTAACTTTTAAAGTATCAAGTCATTGTCTATAAAAGTATGCACAGTTAATAATAAAATAAATCTCTCTTATGCCACACAATTGTTAAATAAGTTGGTCCTATCTCCAGCTTCTTTCCTCCACATTTATTTTCCTGTTGTTATGTCCCAGGGCCCATCTTCAGTTTTCTATCCCTTCAAGATTATCTTCTCATATTTCCCATTTAATGACCACAACAAAGCCTATCTTTAGTTACCATCTACTGTCCTGAAACTCTCTTCTAAAATTTAGGCCTAATCCAGGGGATCTTCCTAACCCAGCAATCAAACCAGGGTCTCATTATGAGCTCCCAAATGAGCGTGTGTAAAAATGTATCATTTACCTCTCCTTTTCCCACAGCCTCCCCTGGTAGTTCATGTGGTAAAGAATCTGCCTGCAATGCAGGAGATGCTGGTTTGATTCCTGGGTTGGGAAGACCCCCTGGAGAAGGGATAAGCTACCCACTCCAGTATTCTTGGACTTCCCTGGTGGCTCAGATAATAAAGAATCCACCTGCAATGCAGGACCTGGTTTGGATCACTGGGTTGAGAAGATCCCCTAGAGGAGGGCATGGCAACCCACTCCAGTATTCTTGCCTGGAGAATTTCGTGGCAGGCTACAGTCCATGGTGTTATAAAGAATCAGACATGACTGAGCAACTAAGCACAGCACAATCAGTGACATAAGCCTAGAATCTAGGAGTCATCCTGGATTTCTTCTCAGTCCTTATTAATTCAACCAAAAGTCCTACTATTTTACTTCCTCAGGATATCGTCTCTTCATTCCCACTGCAGCTTCTAGAAGTTATCACTATGTCTTACTTCCTAATAGTTCTTTCCATCTTCAATTTTAAACACTTCAAATCAATTTTCTAAATCAAAAGTCAGCAAACTTTTCTATAAAGGGCAAAATAGTGAAAATTTCAGGACACACATCCAGTCTCTATTGGCAACTATCCAACTCTGTAAGTTGTAGCAGGAAAACAGCCATCAACACTAGTAAAAAGATAGATGTGGCTGTGTTCCAAAAAAACTTTACAAAAAAAAGCAGATAGATTTGGCAGATAGGCTTTAGTTTTCTGACTCCTGATCTAAATTATTCCCAGAGTAAAATTTCTAAATGGCAAATCAGATCCCATTGCTAGCTTATTTACTCATCACTTTTCATCATCTGCAAAAAAATTCTAACCTCCTTGTGATGATATAAAGAATCTTTATGGTATTGTTTCTACTTTCCCCTGCCACCCACACACTCTGTATGTGTCCCTTTCCATCAATTTATAGTTGTCTAAATCATCATTCTTTATCTGTTTGTCTTTGCACAGGTTAGTCCTATTGTACAGGATAAAAGAATGTGCTTTATTATTAATTTTCTTGCTGTTATTTTCTACCCATGAGGATGAAGACCATGTTTTACTCACCTTTGTATCTGTTAGTTCAAGCAGATTGATACTTATTGGTGGTGACTTAAACAGTTTAAGGTAAATAATCACTGATTTCATTGCTTGATTATATGTCCAACTATATCAAATAAGTTGAGCTCTTCTTTTAATCATGTACTGATAAACATTAGTCTAAATCAAGGCACATAACAAGGCACATGACTGGCTTAACTGTTTCTACTAAAATGACCCAGAATTGTGCTAATTTGACTGAATGGAAAGATTTTATTATAACTAAAGCTACAGTCTTCTTGATTTAACTGAAAAATTCAAGAAGATTTTAGTTACATATGTATTTTAGTTACCTTCAGAAATGCCTTGTGGCAGTTAAAGATGGCCATATATTCTTGACACATGTCCTGTTGAGATATAGAGTCTGTTTTTCTCTCTCCTAGAATCTGGGCTGGTCTATGACTGCTTCGATCAAGAGAAGTGATGCCATGCCATTGCTGGGACCAGCCTTTGGAAAGACTGGCAGTTCTGTCCTGATTTCTTGGAGCCCCGAGCTGCGTTTTAGAAAGTCCAGCTTTGTATAAGTTCATGCTGAAGCTGCAGAAACCATGTGTAGAGGCACTGGGGCCACATGGAAGGAAAGAGTGGTCCTGTTGTGCTCTACTCTCCAGGCATACTTGTCAAGATTATAGGGAGTAAATGAACCTAAGTGGAACCTTCCAGAGCAGATCAGCCACTAACAAAATACTGCCAAGCGACCTCAGTTGATGCCTATGGAGTAGGAGAATTGTTCAGCCAAGACCTATCAAAATTTGAAAGAAAAGAAAAAAAGTCACTCAGTCGTGTCCAACTCTTTGCAACCCCGTAGACTAGACAGTCCATGATTCTAGGCCAGAATACTGGAGTGTGTCGCCTTTCCCTTCTCCAGGTGATCTTCCCAACCCCAGGGATTGAACCCAGGTTTCCTGCATTGTAGACGGATTATTTACCAGCTGAGCCACAAGGGAAGCGCAAGAATACTGGAGTGGGTAGCCTATCCCTTCTCCATTGGATCTTCCCAATCCAGGAATCAAACCAGGGTCTCCCACACTGCAGGCGGATTCTTTACCAACTGAGCTATCAGGGAATGTGAGCAGGTAACGATTTTTGACCCACACAGTTATGAGATAGGATTAAATAGTATTTTGGAACACATGGTATATAGCAATAGATAACATAAAAAAAGACATTTAAACATGTAAGATACATGAATTATAATTTGTAAGTAATGGCTGAAATTATAGGATTTCATACTGTGAAATGACTTTTATCCATGCATTTAATACAATCAATACATTATCTTAATCTAAAACAATTTCATTTCTCTATTTTAAGTAATCAAACTTGGATAAATAATAAGTTATTTACATGATATTTTTATTCAAAATGAGGCTCTTTACCAAAAAATGTTTAGTGCATTTTATTTATTTAGAACTTTATCTTATTAAGCATTTGATGTAGAATATGTTATTCAACTGATTCATATATACCCCTAAATTAATCCCATTACAACAGATATATGGGAAGCAGGGACTTGAAGAGGAGATGGCTTGCTTCAGATCACCCAGTGAAGATAGCAAATCAATACTAGAATCTGGAGTTTTCAGAATCAGTGTTCATTTATCTTTTAACTTTATCCATGTTGTTTCTGGGGATTCTCAGGTGGCGCTAGTGGTAAAGAAGCAGCCTGCCAATGCAGAAGACACAAGCGATGCAGGTTTGATCCTTGGGTTGGGAAGATCGCCTGGAACAGGAAATGGCAACCTGCTCTAGTATTCTTTTTTTTTTTATCTTTAATTTAAGGGTAATTGCTTTACAGTATTGTGTTGGTTTCTGCCAAACATCAACATGAATCAGCCATAGGTCTACATATGTCCCCTCCCTCTTGAGCCTCTCTCCCACCTCTTCTCCCCATCCCACACTTCTAGGTTGTTACAGGGCCCCACTTTGAGTTCCCTGAGTCATACAACAAATTCCCATTGGCTCTTTATTTTACATAAGGAAATGCATGTTTCAATATTGCTCTCTCCTTACATCCCACCCTTTCCTTCCTCCCCACCAGGTGCCTGGAAAATCCTATAGACAGAGGAACCTGCTGGGATACAATCTATGGGATTGCCAAGAGTCAGACACGATAGCACACATGCACATTGTCTAGTATCAAGCTGCCAATATCTGAAACTTCTATGCCAACATTTTATGTAAAGTCTGATACATATCTCAGGATACACACCGAAACGTTTCCTTGAATTAACTCATGTGATATCTTCTAATGACAGTAGGGATCGTCTGTCTACACCTAGAGAACACTTTTGGTTTAATATGTAACGCTAATGTATGAATGAGTAGGACTGTTTGAAGACTGTAATTATTAGGGAATTTAAATCAGAAACTTAGTATGTATAAGCAGTATATTTGTATGTATAAGCATTTTATTTCCATGTTTGCTGAATATGAATTTCAGGATTCAAAAGTTCAGCACAATTTTCACCACTATTAGTCTTTGAAACATACAAAACACTATACTCTCTGTACTATTTATATGCACAAGAATCAGCTGACATGTGAGTTAATCAACTATTGAAAGAAGTTGTTTTAGTATTACAGATCTAAACTATAAATCTGTATTACCATCCAGTTTTCTTCTTAGGTTCTTTCTTTTTGCCTTAAAAATTCCTCCTAATATCCCTAATTATTTCCACTGTACCAATATTTTTAGAAAATTATATTCATTCTCATTGTTCATATTCCTCAAATATCAGTAGGTTATCATCTTTACCATTAAGTGCTGCGTAACTATGTTCTATCAAGTGAGATCCTGTAAGCTTTCTTCATTAATTACTGTCACCTTTTCTCTTAATCGTTTTGAATTTTTGAAACTTTCTTTAATTTGCCTTCTCAAATTGGGATACCTAAAATTAAACGTGCTATTCAGAGTTTTTCATTGTAGCCTTTCTCATTGCCTTACAGTATTAATCATAAGATTATTTACCTCTTTTAAGGGTTTCATTTTCAATGATGTCCTAGTTAAGATGCATTCAAAAAAATTAAAATGCCATAGTTGAAGCACAAGCCTACAATTCTATATTGACTCTCTGAATAGTAAAACTTACTGTGTGCTAAGACATCAATAGAGTGAGGTAATAAAAAAAAAAGGAGAAAGATTTCTATGAAAGCTGAGAAATACCGGAGGTTTTCTGAAACAAAAATTTATGCATTGTTGTAGGCAAAGGATTTCATGCCAGGTCATTGACTTGTGTCAATCTTAGAGAAGTTGCTTTTTATTTAAATATTTCCAGAAAAGACTGACTGCCATAGGACAGTTGTTTATGTGCATTATTGGGAAACGTACACATTTTAAAAGAATTTAAACTTAGCTCTGTCTTGTGTATATGAGTGCATGCATGTTTGTATAATGTATATAATTTTCCTCTGCTCAAGATAGTAAAAATAGTCACCCCAACTGGATAATATTACAAATAATAACAAGTGAAAATGCAATTTTCTAACTAGTGATGAAGGCAAAAAATCCTTCCAGACATTTTCCCATGAAATATTGTACCTATACACTTAGTCACTTTGCCACTATAAAACTATTTCTTCTAGAGTTCTAATATTGAAATGCTGTTAAATATTTGGAAGTCTTTGAGAAACTGTACAGTATCTAACTAATAGTAGACAGAATGGATAAGCATTCCATTTTCTCGAAAAATAATTTTCAAAATATTCTGCCCACATCAAAACATTTTCTTACCTAAATATTTTTATACAGTTTTGCATTTGGGGGATGTTTTTCTTGAAATGCTTTCCTTTTGGGGGTGGTATTCATCTTGATAAGTAGTTTCTATTATCAATGATAAAACTACTGAAGAATAGAAAAAGAGATGTTAAAAAAGAAATCCAGATAAAACTATGAGGATATGTTATAAAAAACAAAAACAGTGCTTGCTAGATCATGAGCTGATTAATTAGAGAAGAAAACAAATTCTCCTTCTTTCATTCACTGAATCTTATATATGATTGTGCACCTACCTGAGTGGGGGCACATGATGGCCTTTAGTGGCCTGGAAGTCCTATTTGTTCAGTCCTGGTTCTCATCAAACTTACCAGTAGTTGTATTCACCAGCATGAGAGTAGATTCTGGGTATGAAATCAAAAGAAGGAGGAAATATGAAGAACACCTCACAGAGAATAAATTTCATGAGGATAATGATTTTGTAAGATAAGAGCTAGACTTAATTAAGTATCATTACTGATTAAGCACCGTGGTAAGTACTTTCTGTGTATTAACTCATTTAATCATCATAACAACCCTAATTATTATGATTCTCATGTGATGGATGAAGAAGCTGAGACACAGAGAGGTTAGGTAATGTTCTACACTCTAACTGCTAGTATCGGAGTAGAGCTGGTAATTGAATCAGGAAGTCTGGTTCCGTCTGCCCTAATTACTCCAGTGATTCTCAAACATCAGAGTATATCCAAATCACTTGCAGAGCTTATTAGAACACTGATTCCTGGGCTCCATCCCCAGAGTTTCTGATTCATTATGTCTACAAAGCAGACCAAAACTTTACATTTCTAATGAGCTCCCAGGTAATTCTGATGCCTTTGGAGCGGGGACCACACCTTGAAAACCACTGTTTACACTATACTCCCTTTTAGGAGTGATTCTTGACAAGCCAGATAGCATATAATTTTAGGTTCTGTAAAATTTTGCTTTAAGGGATTTAAATGTTTACTTATATCAAAGCAAATAATGGATCAACTCACAGAAATGGTGTACATTCTAATAAAGCTAACTGTTAGAAAACATAAGTGGGCACAGATTCATTTATTCGTAATCATTTATTTAATTGCAAATCATAGGTTTAGGGCTTGAAATACAGTGAAGGAAAATGTATTGGCCTTGCTCTCAAAAAATTCAGTCTAGGAACATGTATAAGCAAACAATTGAACAATAGTCTCATGAGTTTTGCAGTGGTGAGGCTGTGTGGATTGAAAGGGTCAGAAACAGTTTCACAGAGGAGGTTTTGAGTTGTCGTAAAGTGCGAACTGAAGTTAACAGTGATATGCATTCTAGTGAAGAGGGTATATGCCAAGTTATGGAGATGAGAAAGGGCACATTGAATATTGGAAATTATTAAGAATCTGACTGACTACAGCTCAGGGTTGGAGCAAAGGAGTGGGAGGCTAAGTAAAATAAGATTAACATCAATATCTAGGAATATATGAAAGCATGGTGACTTCCTGGACTTTGGATGAGAAGTCATTAAGAGGTTTTAAGCAAGAGATGGGTTCAGTGGTGCTTCCTAGGAAGGTGACTGGCAAATGCAGAGTTAACAGTGAAAACCTAGAAACTGTTTGGAGACGACACTGTAGAACAAGTGTCCTTGTCCCTTAGCGGGAAGGAGTCCAGTCCAGGCATGAAAGGATATGGGAGTGATCTAAAATAATGGCTGTGGGGTTGAATTAAAACAAGTAGGTTAGGAAAAAGTCACATCTGAATGGTGCTATTTTAAGTGTTTGTATATTTTAATCCACATATTACTTGGAAGAAACCCTACATCCATACTATTATTTATTTATTTATTTTTGGTACAGATAAAAAAACTAAGCACAGAGAAACTGGGTCATTTCCCCAAGGTCACACTGCTTGTCAGTGGTAGAACCAGACTTTGAACCCAAACTCTAGAGTCTGCTTTCATGTCCAGGTCTAGTGATGAACTGGATATGGAAAATAAAGGGAAAATAAGGTATTTAGAGTACTTTCCACACTTAACATATATTTAGGCCAGGAAATGCATACACAATATCCATCGTCTATAGCCTGGTCATCTAATCCATTCAAATGATGATCTAACAGAGTTAATAGGAAACTGGACATCTGTTTCAGCAGGTTTTCCTAATGGGGTTCTCCAAGGCTGGAGTGAACTCAATGCCTAGCAGAGCATGCGATCAGTGAGACAGGTACCTCCTCTGGTGGTATCACTCCCGCACAGGGATGGCGCATACTCTCCTGGCCTCCCATGCTGATGTTAGAGTTGTAACCACAACCACCATGTGATTAGCTCTGGGTCCCTCAGCTCTGCTTCAAACTTTGTTCAATTTAGTCACCTTTTTTTTTAAACCAAGGGTCTGCCATTTGTTAGTTTACTAGGTGATGGGGGCATAGAAATAAAATAGTCCTGGCTCAGGAGAACCAGCTATGTATGTGTACATTTCACTATAATATGGTGCTATGGTAGCCGATGTATAGGGTGCTACGGAAAACGAACAGATCAGGATCAGAATCACACAACACTTTGGAAGTATGGCCACAGCCACAAAACTTCTCATCATTTCCCCAACAAGTGACTAATGCTCCTCTCTGTCTTTCACAGTGAAGAGGAGGAAAAGGAAATCAAATAAGAAGACACAGAGGAGAAGGGAAGGCAAGCTTCTTCATTGTAGCTCTCCAGCATGGTGGACTTAAGGTACCAGCTCTTTCTGAGAGAATGGGATAGTAGATCCATGTGGTAGGAAGAATATTAAGGCATTTCTAAAACTGAAGAGTCTTTATTAAAAAGACATACCCTTCTTGGAATTTAAGAGACAGATATAGCTTTCTAGCCCTAGTCATTTTACCATCTGGGAAGGAAATGCCTTCATGTATGGGGTCGCACAGAGTCGGACACGACTGAAGCGACTTAGCAGCAGCAGCAGCATTAGACCTGGTTAAGCATCATTACAGGGAAGACGCAAACCACAAACCAGATCCAAAAAAAGTACCTTGAACTTTCTTTTAAATATTAGGTTTCTGTGACTTGAAAGTCCAGAGAGGATTTTTAGGAGTACAGTTGGAAAGTATCAGTTGACAAATATGATATCCATTTAAGAGTGTCACCAGATAAGAATACACAGAAGAAAAACTTACACAATATTTGATAATAAATGTGTGAAAGTAATTATGTGACTGCCATGCAGGGAAAATGATTAAATGGCCTTGTTGTGTTTATTTATGGACAATGATTAGATATACTCTTCATCACAATGACAGAAAAGAGAAAAAAAATGATTGTTGAAAATATCAAGCTTTATATAGCCATTTTCCCTTCTTCAAATAGCTAAAAGGGGATAAGACAAAATTTGAACTTTAACACTTTTTGGAATATATTTTAAAACCACAGCCCTTCACAGTTTAGAGAATTCCACAGATAACAGAGAGAAAAGTGAGAATTAAAATAAAAACAAGAGCACTTTATATAGAAATGTTACTTTAACAGTTTATTGAATCTAATTGTTATGATAGCAAAAATTTATCTTGCACTTTTATAAGATAATGTTACTTAAAATCAACCCTTTGACACTGGAATGTATTTGAGAAGCAAAATGAAACCTGCCTTATTTTTTTATATGAACTAGTATATTTGTAAATAAGGTAAGTGAAAATAATCAGTATTATGAAGTATTATTTTACAAATTATGTATGGTTCATATGTACTGTACAAATATTTCTCATTTTAAATTTCAACAGTTCAAATTTAGAATTTAAATATATCATTTAGAGAATGTGAAATGTTTACAAGTATTGTGTGGCAATAAGAAACTGGATATCAAAGAGAACTTAATGACATCTAAATTTTCTCACACATGTCTCCTTGAATGAATTTAGTTAAACAAGGAAAAAAGAAACCTCAAGATTAGCTCTGA